>NW_026623848.1:273119-309258 GCF_030028575.1 Malurus melanocephalus | reverse complement strand
CCGCTCCAGCAGCCCCCGCAGCTCCTGTGCCTGCCGCCCGTAGTGCTGGGCCGCCCGCTCGTCCGACTGCAGCAGCTCGGCCTCGTGCAGCAGCTTCAGCTGCCGGATCTCCTCACGGTGCTTGGCCATGAGCTTCTGGATCTCCGGCTCCAGCCCTGGCACAGGGGGAAGGATGGTCACGGCTCCACCTCAGGGCTGCCTGGATGCCACCCCGGTGCCCGTGGACATGGACTGAAAGGGGCTGGGAAGAAGAGGGGATGAGCACAGAGGGCTTTTCTTGCCCTCTGGCATCTGCTCCACCAAAAACAGACAGCAAACACTGCCCACACCAAGGAGCTCTTCCCAATCTCTCCTGGACCACCCCGGCACCGTCCCAGCTCCAGCTGCCACTGAGGGAGCCTGCCTGTACCTTTCACAGTGATTTCTTTGATYTTTTTGGTTTTCTCCTCAATCCACTTCTCCCGTCGGACTTTCTCAGTTGCACTCATGAGTTCCTTCAGTTTCTTAATCTCCTGTTTGGAAGCAGATGGAAAAACYTCATAGAAGCTGTGAGAGAATAGGCCACAGGAGCGTGGGAGCTGGGCTGTTGGSAGAGAAGCTACAGATGACTTGCACAGCCCTGGCCAGGTGTGCTCTGGAGAAGTGGCCACACACTCCCCCAGTGCCTTCTCCTCTATCCAACAGGATGGGGGAAAAAAGAGTAAAACCCTTGGGAAAGCATTCACTGGCCTAGACATGAGAGCACCGATGGAGAGGGAAAGGGAATTGGGGGCTGCATGCAGGCCAGCCCATCTGTCCCTGTGTAATGGTGCTTTCCTCTCCAGCCTTCCCTGTCCCTGCCACAGAAAACCCTCTGGCAGGGGCTGGAGCGGGGCCAGAGCAGGTCAGGGCATGAGAGCAAAGGGCAAGGCATGAAAGAGAGCAAAGACCACATTTACCTCACAAAAGGGGCCCAAAGTGCGCCAGACCTGGGGAGAAAGAAAGGAGGGGATGGAGAGAGAAGGGGACCGATGGAGGAGAGGCAGATCCACACAGCCACAGGCAGGGTGGAGCTGGGCAGGGGTCCCTTGGTCAGTGCCACACTCCTGGRTCTGGGCAGCAGAAAACAGGAGCCTTTTGGGGAACCAGGACAGAGCTCCATGGTGACAGGGACTTTCTGTGCACAGGGAAGAGCTCCTTGGAGTGGCCAGGTCCCACTGAGGTGACAGAGACTGAACTGCTCCAGGCAGAGGCCCTGTTTGAGCAACATCAGGACACATGTGGACCCCCATCTTCCCTGTCCCCTCACCAGCTCRTGCTGCTCCTGCATCTGGGTGATCTTCTGGCCATACTTGTGGTCCACTTGTTTCAGCTCTGCCACCACGGCCTCACACTTCTCGCTCAGCACCTTCTTGTCATCGAGGAGCTGGGCAGGGYGAGGAGCTGGCATCAGGCAGCTGCAGCCACCTCAGCCTCTGCCTTCAGGAGCTGGGATGGAGCATTACCTGGTCGATGAAGGCCAGGTGCCTCTGGATAGCTGCCTCATACTGCTCCCTCTGCAGCCTGAGCTGGTGGCTGAGCTCCTTCTCCGTCTGTTTGACGTGTCGGTCAGTCAGTTCCCTCTGCTGAGTCTGTRGGGAGCAGGGATCAAACAGCCAGGACATGGGAATCACCATCAGGCCAGGAAAATGAGGGACAGAGCTAAAGCAAAGCCCTGGTGCTCACACCTCCCACCCCTGTCAGCAGGAACATCCAACTTCCCCAGGACAGAGGAGATGGGAGCTCAGCCCACATCCTCACTACATGATCTTTAAGGTCCCTTCCAACCCAAACCATTCCAMGATTCTGTGAAATCAAGGGACARCCCTGCYKCAGAGCCCCAAGAACCACGTGTGAGGCTGACACACCAGAGCAGTCTGCAGCARGCTGATGGCTCTCTTCTTCTCCTCCACCTCCAGCTTCAGCCTCATCATGGAGCTCGTCACCTCCGTGGCAACAGCYGACACCTGCTCCACGTGAGCCAGCTCCTCTTCCAAAAGGAAACCCTGCCACAGCAGAAAAAAATATGAAGAAAAGGTGGTGGAAGCTCCTGGAATGAGGACAGGGAGATGGGGTTGGACTCACCTCCCGCTGCATGGCTGAAGCAGCCGACCTGGGCCTCTCCTGCTCYGATTTCTCCATCTCATCCAGGAAACTGATGATGCTTTGGAGCTTGGCCTCTGAGAGCAGAGCCCCGTCCTCAGGGACCCCTGGCGAGTGGTTCAGCTTCCCAAACTTCTCCAAATTATCAGCAGTCAGGGAATTGGAGCTGGGCTCCTGCTGGGAATTCACCGTGGTGAATGGGCACCCAGGGGAAGGCTCAGGAGGAGGTGCTGGCTTCTCTCCATCACTAGAGCCCCACTTTCCCATTAAACCCCAGTAACCAACCTCATCCYCTGGGCTGAACCCTGTCCCACCACCAGCCCTTGCATGGTTTTGCTGTTCCTTGCAGATGTTTGAGCTCTCAATGCACCAAGCCATTTCTCTACCACCTCCAAACTCCTCCATCACCTGCTCCCCACCACCTTCCCCAGCAGTGCCCACCTGTTTCTCACCAGGCACCCATCACTGCCCAAGGATGGACACAGCAGCCTCACCCCTCAGCTCACCCTGTCCATCCAGGCATATCCATCCTTCTTGATGAGTTTGGGYGGGGGCAGCAGCTCTGGCTCCTCCTCCAGCAGCCGGAGCGTGTCCAGCAGGTCATTGAGGGTGACCTTGGACGGGGCCYTGCTGCCCGCKGTCACTGCTGTCTCCAGGTCCTCATTATCCRTCTCCCTGGAGCTCACATCCTAAGGGAGAAGATGAGAGAGTGAGAGTTTTCTGGCTCTCCCCACAAGGCAGTGAAKGCTCTCGTGTCATCCTGCTGCCAGGACCCCCAGGAGGCACAGCCAGACCCACCTGCAGCTTGTCCTCTGCCCCGTGGTCCTGTGAGGGCACGGTGCCAAGGGCTGCCAGGCCACTTCCTTCCTGCTCCACGGCTGCCGAGGGGGAATTGGCCTCTGCAGGARCAGACTGATCTCAGGCACTCACCCCAGCCAGCCCCTGGGAAGCAGCTCCTCAGAGCAAACAGCTCCTCGTCCCCTCCTTCCCCTCGCTCCCAAAGCTTTGTGGATGTGCTGGAGGGACTCACCGGCGTTGTTGGCTTTGGTGAGGCTGCTGGCCGGGCTGACATTCCTGGCTGAGCCAGCTTTGGCACCAGGCTTCTTCTTGGGCACCCTCCTGCTCTCCTTCACCAGCACCAGCTCTTCTGCTGAGCTCTTTGTCTCTGAGGCCTTTTGGGCCCTTTTCTGGTGCAGCTCCTGCAGGGACAGAGCAGCCATCAGTGTCCTGAAGTTTTGGRAAGGCACAAGCCTGTGTTTGCAAGGCTGTGGCAGTGTTTTTGCATTCTCCAGCTGCTCACTGCTGCATCTCCCCCAATTCCCCACCCCCTATGGAATATGATTCCAATTAGGGCAAAGAGAATKTGGGGTTTAAAACATCTCCAGCTTTACTGCCAGCTCCTGCAGCCTGTGCCAACCCCATCTGCACCACCAGCTGCAAGAGCAGGGTGACAATGATGCCTTGCTTCCTGCCAAGGTCCCCTCCAGAGGGACCCTGCTCTTGAGGAGGGTCCCATTCCAGGGAATGCACGTCCTCAGCCATTCCAAGAAGCTTGGAATGTCCCTGTCTCTCAACATGGTCACCATTTTCCTAGGAACAGCACGGAAACCAGCACTGTCTCCACAGGCTCAGAAYGAGCTGCCAAGGCTTGGCAGGAGCACAGCAGGAAACCACTCTGTGGCACCTCCATCTCCGGAGGGAGCACTCCATTTGCAAGGCTGGCTCTGATCCTGCCCCWCGCCGTGCCCTGGACATGCAGAGAGGCAAATGGTGTCACACAGGCCCGTGTGTCACCACTGTCACTCACTGTCCCTACCTGGATGGCAGCGTGCCGGGCCAGGCGTGCCTTCTCCTCCCGGATCTTGCGGCGTTCCTCGTCCTTCCTCTCCTGCAAATCCAGGATATTCCCCTCCTCAATCCGCTGCTGCCTTTCCTTCCAGAGAAGAGGGTTAAAAATGTTACTGAGAGCTCTCCAGCACCCACCAGCCACCACTGAGGAGTGGGAGGGGAACCCACACCTGGGTCACCCCATATCCAGGCTTTCCATCCTCCCCTCTGTGCAGGTGAAGAGCCCTTGGAACAGCTCCACTTTGGAGCAGCTCATTTTCTTTAGATCCTCGTTGCTATTATTATTATTATTATTATTATTATTATTATTATTATTATTATTATATCATCATCTGGGTCTGCAGCCACCAAGGAGACAAGGCTTAAAAATAGACTCTCACACGCAAGAGCCACGGAGCTTTTCATTACTGGGATAAATAATTGAACACAAAGAAACACAAATAGCTGCGAAACCTCGTCACTCTAACGAGCCACCTCATTAGGGATTCATTAGGATGAGCCGAGATGGGGCATCCCCTCYGTGGCCACCAGTGCAGCCCAGACAATCAGAATTCAGGGAGACTTTTGCTGCTGCTGCCAGTGCCTGCCTGCTCCCAGTCAGGGGGCTGGGGGAACTGGGGGAACTGGAGGAACTGGAGCCCTGGGCCTCAGCTCCTGCTGCAGGAGAGCAGGCCTCAGCTCCTGTCCTGAGACAGGGCCTCAGCTCCTGTCCAGGCAGACTATCCCTGGACACAGCCAGCACAGCTTTGAGGGAACAGGACCCTCCCTGCCCCTCTGGACCGTGAGCTGAATGCAAAACCAGAGCCCCCTGGACTCCCACAGCCCAGGTCTGGTGACTGAAGGGACCTGAATCCCACCACCAGCGTGGCCAGAGGGACACAGATKTTGGAGGGTCTGGGCTACAGAGCAGGGGCCAGGACCAACCTCCCTTTTGGCAGCCATCAGGCGCCCCAGAGCCGCTGCTGCTGTCCTGTGGCGCTGGGAGTGGCGCCGRTACCAGCGCTGGATGGTGACAGCAGCCAGGTTCACCTGCTGGATGAACCTGGGGGGACAAGAGCGAGGGTCAGCAGGTGCAGCACAGCACAGGAGGCTTCCCCACAGCACCAGGACCTGCAGGTGMACTGAGAGAGACCCTTCCCCAGTGGGAAATCCCACAGGACAAGAACAAGCTCCCCTGGAGCTCCTCACACCTCCTCCTGCCCCTTCCCTCACCTCTCAGCCTCCTCCTCGGTCACCTCCCTCCTCCGGGGAACGCTGCTGCTGCTGCTGCTGCTGCTGCTACTGCTGTTGTTGTGGGTCATGATGTTGTTGCTGGAGAAATTCTTCTGAGACTTCACGAAGCTGCTGCTGCCTTCCCCGTCCTCATTCGAGGTCGCTTTGACGACGTTGCTGCGACAGAAGACGAAGCCACTCAGCCCTGTCCTGTGCCACTCAYGACCCCGGGGCCAGCCCAGCCACAGAGCCAGGACCCCCCACACTCACTTGAGGGAGCTGGGAGCCTGGTTGGAGCTCTTGGGAGCGGGACCCTTCTCAGCAGTGGARTAGTTGTTGTGCACCATGGTGGTGACGCAGTTGCCCATCGCACCCTTGTTGCTCCTTGTGTGGAGGGARCAGAAGTGTCAGGAGCAGCACCTTCCCCTCTCAAGGTGTTTTCTCTGTGCAGTTCCTCCCACTCCTGGCCTCTGGACCCCATCCTACCTGTTGTTGGCAGTGAAGTTGGCAGCCAGGAGMACGGTGGCTTCCTTCCTCCTCATGCCCACGGGTGGCTCGATGCCAGGSGAGCCAGAGGGGCCTGGGAATGCCCGGGGCTGGTCATCCTGCCACAGATTCAGCAGGGATAAGGGCACCAAACCCACCCCTCAAACCCCACCAGGAGCACAGAGCCAACATGGCCCACCCACTCCCAGAGCCCGCCATCCTCACCAGGATATTCCAYGTGGTTTTCTTTTCTGGGGATGTTTTGCTCAGAGTTGCCAGTTTCTTCCTTCCTCCTGGACCGCTCTCAAAGAAGGCCAGGAAGTCTCCAGTCTGCTCTGAGCTTTAGCCAGACACAGGGAAGGCAGAGAGGACAGAACAGGGGTTGTGGGATAACTCAGCCACAGGACACGCTCTGGCCATGCAGGGCATTTGGATACTCCCATGTGACACAGGGGAGAAAGAGGCTGGAGAATTGTTACATGGCCACAAAATCCACAAATGACACAAAGCTCCTGGGTTCCAGGGTGGTATGTGGAGAGAGGGACAGGCACAGACCAACAGGAGAATGGAAAATCCCAACTCAGAGGGCACTAGGAACAGAGAACTTTTGTCTCCTCACACAGCCTGGAGGGTCCCTGAGGGGCTGTTGAAATAAATGGAATGTTTTTTTGTGACAGCCACAAAAATACACTCCATTTCCCCAAACAGAAATTCTTCCTTGTGTGGGTGGTGATGCCCTGGCACAAGTTGCCCACAGAAGTTGGGCACTACTCTGACACACAAATGTCCCAGGCCAGGTTGGACAGGGCCTGGAGCAACCTGGTCTAGGGAAAGGTATCCCTAATATGGACTTTGAGGTCCCTTCCAACCCAGGCCATTCTGTGATTCCATGAAACTCTAAACTGGAGACCTCCTCACCAAACAATGCCCCAGATCTGGGTCAGATTTTAACTGATGTGCATGATAGAGCTCAGAGCAAATTTTGGAAAGGTTCCTGTTCACCCACAGGACCCAGGRAGGTTGGATATGTGGCTGGGGTGTTCCCAGAGCCATCCCCAGGACAGATGGACACRTGTCCAGCTGGAGCTGTACCTGTGTGAGCTGTTCACCCGCTGGTTCACCTGGGTGGTGCTGTTGGACCTGCGCAGGTTGTTCATGGCCCGGGATCCCGCATCTTCCTGTGGAGAGCAAGGAGAAATCCAGCAACCACATTCAGGAGCTCCCCCCACCCCCTCAGCCAGCCCAGACACGGAGTTCTGACCATCCCAGAGCTGCCAAGCTCTCCTTGAGGCAGCAGCAATGACACCTCGCTCCGGCGCTGCTGAGCCAGCAGGAACACGTTCCTTTGCACAAGGAAAGGGAACAAGGGCACAGCAGTGCTGCCAAGGGATTACTCAGCACAGAGCACAGACTGTGTGCTGCTGGATCCTGACAGAGCCYGGAGAGTACCTGGGGCTCATTCCCTCTGTGGAACCCGCACTCAGGAGCCCTCGGCGCGGCAGGAACCAGGCATGCGCCATGAGGAGCAGGCTGGGCCTGACATGCCAGCAGGAAACACCTGGAAATCGGGAGTTTCCAGCTGGAAACTGGTGCAGGAAGGTGAAGGGCAAYGAAGGGAAAACAGGGAATCCTGGCACTCCCTACTTGCTCTTCTGCACCGAGCAGAGAACCACGAGCGGCGATTGGTGCCGGAACAAAGCCAGGCTGGTGCTGGGGGATCACAGCGAGGGGGATGTGGGCATGCACGGAGCCATCCCATAACCCAGGCACCTTCCCAGGCCCTGGCACAGGAGAGGGGAGGCACACGGGCTCACCGGAGCGTTCCTCTTGGCTTTGCCATCAGCAGCCACGGACACGGAGCGCGCCATGAGCTTGGCAGGAGAGGCGCTGCCGGGGCGGCGCGACACCGGCAYCGGGAGCCCCGTCAGGAACAGATCTGCAACGTCAGAGCTCTGGACAGAGCAGCAGCTCCGGGTGCTCTTCATGTTGGAGCAGAAGGAAGGGGCCCTGGAAGCACAGCGCAGAGAGAGGGGAAGGTATGGAGCATCCAGCATCGGAAGGAGATGCTCTGGCTCCTGCAAACACAGCTCACAGAGCTGGAACTSCTTCCACATGGACAAAACCTTCCTGCAAAGAGCCACACGGCAAATAACCCCGAGCACAGCCCTGGAGAGGCTCCAGGTGAACTCCTCACTGCTTTCATCCAGCACTCTGCCTGTCCGTGACCCATTTATGGGCTGGGATTCCAGCACAGGACTAAAGGAAGGCAAAAGGCCTGCTCCCCATCCTGGGCTCTTTCAGTGCTCACAGTCCATGGCTGCTCCATCACACAGCCCTGATGTGTGATGAACAGATGTTCAGCTCACCCCACATCCCACATYGGGCTGGGATGCTGAAGAACCACCTGGGCAGCTCCCAAGGGATCCTTCCCCCTGCTAAGCTCCCAGACCCTGCCACKTTTCTGTTTGGAAGTGTCTGTTCCCTCTCAGGGAGCACAGGACGGGCCCCTGCCCCCAGCTCAGGGCAGCACATTCCCACCTTTTCCCCTCTGCATTCCCCCAGCCCCAGTGCTGAGCCAGGAGTCACCACTGTCCCCAGTAAAAGACCACATCACTTTATTTCTTTATTTCTGCTTCTAAACCCTCTCCCCTGGCAGCCCTGGCTTCAGCTCTTGGCAATGCCTCGGGCTCCACAGCGCGGGGAAACAAACAGCTCTCATGGAAACCGCTGKGCTCAGGAAACAGGAGCCCAGCACAGCACCGTGAGCCCCAACCCCTCAAATCCCTAAAGCTCAGACTCCCCAGCTCTGAACCCCCACACCCCAAGCTCCCCATYCCCCTTATGACCCAGAGGCAAGCCCTGGCCCCAAATCACTGAGCCCCTCAGGATTACCCAGGACCCACACCTATCCTTCTAAGCTTCCAAACCCCAGATCCCCCAAATTCCCTCCCTCCCAAGGCCCAGGACCTCAGCCACAGGTCCAAGCCCAAGCCCTCAGTGCCCAGATGCCCCCAAACACCCATCCCCAGATCCCAAGCCCCCCAAGTCCCAGACACGCAGCTCCAAAGGCTCAACTCCACAAGGCCCAGGCCTTTACCAGGAGGCACAGGACACCCAACCCCAATTCCCCACGACCCCCAAGACCCAGAACACTCCTTAGGATCCCCACAACACCCAGCCCCAAGCCCCCAATGACCTCAGCCCACATCCCCAGGCCTCAAGCCCCTCATGACCCAGATCCCTCCAGGACCCCTCAGCTCCCAATCCCCGCAGACCCCAGCCCAGACCCCAAACCCTCCAAGCCCCGATCCCCCAGACCCCAATCCCCCACGATCACGGTAATGGGCCCCACGCACCCACAGGCGGGTGAGCCCCACTCGCTCCGGRGGCGATGCCGGCAATGAAGCCCTGTGTGTGTCCCAGCTCTCCCCGGAACCCCCTGCGCTCCGGGGCCGCCCCTCAGCCGCCATTAAACGCCCCCATCCCCTCACCTACGGCCGCGCTCCGGACACGCCCATTGGGCGGGGCTGGCGGCSAGCGGCCAATGGGAAGGGAGSAGAGGGMGGAGGAAGGGACGCGATTGGCTGAGGAGGAGAAAAGGGGGCGGGAATAAGGCGGGACGGGAGGGGGCGCGGCAGGGCGTGGGGGCGGGGTTTAGCGGGAATGAACCAATGGGACGACAGGCGGTGGGCGTGGCCTAGGAAGGGGAGGAAAGGGGCGGGGCCTGGCCCACGTGGGCGGGGGGGAGACATGGGGATATTGGGGAGAAATTGGGGATATTGGGGAGAAAGGGGGGATTTGGGGAAAAAGGGGGGATATTGGGGATCTGAGTGGGGATATTGGGGAGAAAGTGGGGATACTGGGAACCTGAGTGGGGATATTGGGGATCTGACTGGGGGGAACCATGAGGAGAATGGGGGAGTCATGGGGCTATTGGGGGACAGGGGATGGACAGGGGGAACTATGGGGCAGGAGGCGTCATGGGGTTATTGGGGAGCCATGGGAAAAAGTGGAGAAATTGTGGGCTTCCAGGGCAAGCGGTGAGTTGCAGGAAAGAGGAGGGAAGTATGAGGATACTATGGGTGGGGGAGAACAATGGGGCAGGGCTTTTGAGGGGCCATGGGACTATGGAAGAATGTGAGGCCAGGCTCCATCAGCGGCGAAGGAAGAAGTCACACATTCCCAGACCCGAGTGGGATTTATTGGTGGGTCCCGGCCCCAGGGGGACGGCACCTTYTCCCACCCCAACTCCCGTAAAGCCTGGCTGGAGCTGGGACCACCCAGAGCACCCATGGCCATGCTGGGGTCCCCAAAGCACCCCCAGCTCAGTCCCAGCCGGTCCCACAGCCCTGTCCAGCTAAGAGGAGCAAGGAGCCGTGCCCCTCTGCCCCACGGACAGCGACAGGGACATCATCACCTGATGGAAGCCTTGTGGCCATTTCACCGGCCGTGTTTCCCATCAGGACAGCCCAGGCCCCGCAGGGAGGGGAGGCACAGCCCCCRCAGCCCCCGGGGCCTGACAGCAGCTACATGTTGAGGAAGGCGAAGGCCGATGGCTGCCGGGTCCCCTCCGTGTCTGTGCCCCCATCTTTGGGCTGGGCCGGTGTCCGTGGCTCTGCTGGTGGCGAGTGTGGCCGGAGCACGGCCCCAGGACGGGCCACCAGCTCCATGCCGGCGAACAGGGACAGGCTGGGGGCTGCCGTGTCCCCTGCCAGCCTGCTGTCCCCGTCCTGCTCGCAGGGACAGGCTGGCACCGCGGCYCCGGGCTGCCTGGGGGGCTCCAATCCCACCCCCGGCTCCTCACYGGGGGCTGCGGGGGTCGGGGCCGGGCTCAGCGGGGTCAGGAAGCTCTCGCTGGGCAGCGCTGGGATGTCCATGAGCAGGTCCCTGGCTGAGCCCGCTGAGGGGGCTGAGGGTGGGCGAGGGGCTCTCGGGGAGGGCTGGGCCCGGCACAGCGCCTCGAACTGCCGCAGCATCTGKGACAGGAGCGGGATGGGCGGAGTGAGAGTGGCATCAGGGAAAAGGGCTCAGCCCTGGCAGCTGTCCCCAGGCACAGGGACTGTCCCCAGTGTCCCCTCCCAGGGCTCAGGGGGAGCATCACCTTGCCCAGGCTTGCTGCTCCTGGGAAAGGCAGCCAATCCCACCCATCTGGGACATGCATGGAGCCATTCCCAGGAGCTGTGTGTCCCCAAGGGCCACCAATCCTGCCCCGGGGATTGGGCACAGGGATGTTCCCAGAGTCACCTTGGTTGCTCGGTTGGCCACGGGCCCGGGGCTGCCTTGGCTCAGGTGCTGCAGGCGCTGCCGGGTCACGGCAAAGATCTGCTCCGGGGAGAGCAGGTCAGAGCAGCCGAGGGCAGAGATGGCACACATGGACCTCTGCGAGAAAGGGGAGCGTGGCTGAGCCAGGCAGGCCCCAAACACACCCCAGACCTCTCAGGGCAGCCCCCCGTGCTCACCATGCGGACGCTGTCACTGGGATCCTCCAGCGCCCGGCCCAGCAGCTCCAGCACCACCTCGCAGTTGAGGAGCCCACATCTGCACAGGGATGGGGGTCACGGCTGTCCACAGCCCCCTCCCATGCTGGGATCTGGGCCCAGACAGCCAGGGAAGGGCTCCAGCAGCCCCCACAGCCCCAGGGAGTGCCCCCCTCCAACACTTACTCCTTGAGGAAGTGCTGAGCTTCCTCCCTGGTGAGGAAGACCCTGGCCCCACGTGTCAGTCCTGACACCAGGCTCAGCTCCCTCCGGCAGTCCCCGGGGCTGTCAGCATCCACCCTGCTGGGGACACACCTCATGGGGACAGAAGCCATGTGCTGCCCCGTGACAGACAGGGACCCTCACTCCGAGGAGCTCAGCCCACCCATGGCTGGACAGACAAACACCCCAGGAGGAGCAGAGCCGGCAACGCCAGGGGCACTCTGGATTAACGGTGTGGGGAACAAGGGCATCCCTCCTGGCAGCACCTTGGACACTCCCAGGGCAGGGGAGCCCCTCTCACCTGTCAGCCCCGTGGCTCAGCTCCCGGCTGGCCCCGGAGCGGCTGTCACTGCCCGATTTGCTGCCCGAGTCCGAGGTGCGGCTCCGCTCGTTGCCCTGCGAGGATTCCCGGGAGCTGTGCCCGCTGTCCGCCTCCTCCCAGCCGCCCCCGGGCTGSCCCGGCTGGTGGCTCACTGTGGGGACAGTGGTGTGGAGCTGCAGTCCCCAAACACCCCCAGACAGGTGGGGAACACCCCCCAGATGTCCAGCTGCTCTGACAGGACCCACCTCGGGATGGGCGCGGYGCGGGAGGAGCCGGGGGCGGCAGGGCCGGGCTGCTGGCGGGGGACGGGGCTCGGACGGGCTCGTAGGTGTCCTCGGGGAGCTCCCCGTGCAGCCGGGGGGGCCCTCCTGGCGCCGGGAGCACAGCCTGGGCCACAGCCTCGGCTGCTCGCTGGAGGCTGCTCAGCAGGGCCTCGCCTGTGGAAGCTGCCAGAGMGGGGCTGTGGGCAGAGCCCGGGGAGCCCAGCCCCACCGGGATCACCTCAGCACTGGGAACAGCACGGGAGGGAACTCGGGGAGCTCAGAGGATGAGGCACAAAGTGACCCCCATGGCCCTGCCAGGACTCACCGGAGCTGCTTCTGTCACTGCTGAAGCCGAATCCCTGCAGGACACCACAGGGGGTGGGGCTGGAGCCCATCCCTGGGGAGGCACAGCAATGTCACAGGGAGCCTGGGCACTCAGGGCTCCCCTTTCCTGCTGTTCCCCACCCCCCTGACCCAATTTCCATCCCGGGCAGGCCATGCTCACCAGCAGGGGCTGGGGGCCGGTTGGGCAGCGCTGGGGACTGCGGCAGTGGCGCATCCGAGAACAGAATGCTGGCCAAATCCTGTGGGATTGAGAGAGAGAGGAGTGTGGGCAGTGCTGGGACCCCAGGGACCCCCGAGGAGCGGGCTGGGGGCTGCCCTGTCCCTCCAACACCCACCTGTGCGGCCGCCCGCACCTTCTGGTTCAAGCTGTTGCCGTGGAGGGGGTCTGGGGGCCCAGAGAACACTGCAGACACACAAAKGGGAGGGTGGGGGATGCTCCCAGGWGGGGCAGGACCCTGCTCCTGGCACAGCCCCTGCAGCAGGAGGGGCCCCTCTGCCCCCTGTGTCCCCCCAGCCCATTACCTGCTGCCTCCCGGATGAAGCTGGCGTTCCTCTTCAGCTGCAGCACGAACTGAGGGGAGCCCTGGGAGCAGGTGTGCAGCAGGATCTTCAGCACCTGGCTCGGGGGACAAGGACAGGTCACAGCTGTCCCCRCTGGAGCCAGGGGGTTCCATCCCATCACCCACCCTGCTCCCAACACTGACCCACCTTCAACTTGACGTGGCAGGAGCTGCTCTGCAGCCGTGTCAGGAGATGCTCCAGCAGGCACTGGCTGCTCCCGGGGGACTCGTGGGAGATCTCTGGGGACGGGTCAAGGATCCAGCCGGGATCGGAGCGATCAGAGTGCCGGAATTCAGCCTCTCCACAGGGTCCCAGCCAAAGCCCACAGCCCCCCGGCTGCCCCCACCCAGCCCCGAGGGTCTCCAACACCCACCGCGGCCTGGAGCAGCCCCGGAGACCCCCGCCTTGTCCCGGGAACCCCCCGTGCCCGCGGCTCCCCGCGGCTCCCCGAAGGATACTGGCGATCTCCTCGAACAGGTACCCGGGGCAGGGAGTATCGTCGTCGGCCGTGCCCCTCAGCAACACCGGCAGCTGCAGGAGGAGGGGGCGGCGTGAGAGGGGCCGGACCCGACCCGGCCCCCGGTGCTGGGGACTGGACCGAAGCCCCGGGGCAGGCCCGGCCCCGTCAGGGCTGTGTGAGGCCGCTGTAGAAGCGAGAGGGGCGTGCAGCGATGGCGTCGCGGGTGGGCAGTGACCCCACGTCCCCGGCAGCCCCACTCCCCTCCCGGCCCCCCAAAACCCCGCTCCGTACCCGGCTCAGGAAACTCAGCCGGTCCCGCAGCGGCGCCGCCATGACACTGCCAGCACCGGCCCTGCCCGGCCCTGAGGCGGCGTCAGGGAACCACCGCCCGGAAGTTGTTTTCCACCAATCAGAGAGCGAATCTCTGCGGCTCAACCAATCACCGGCGAGAACAGCGGGGCTCCGGGCGGAAGAACCTCGTGRGATTGACGCCAGAGGGAGGCGGGAAGTAAACACGAGCATTTTCACCAATCAGAGCCACCCGCGCCGGAGCCACCAATCAGAAGGGGTTTATTTTGGGGTGCGGTGTCCAATAGGAGGGCGCGGTGTGTGAGGGTGGGGTGAGCGCTCCGGCGGCATGGCGGCGCCCGTGCGCTGAGGCGATGTCGGGCCGCGGTGTGTGGCTGCGGGCGCGGGCGCGATTGCGGCGCTTCCCGGCAGCGCTGGCGGCGTGCGGGGACCAGGTGGGGCCGGGGGGTTGCAGGAGGGCTGCGGGGGTCGGCTCCGGGGTGGGCGGGTCCCGGTGGCCATCGCTCCCGTCCCGTGTGRTTCCCGCAGGCCGCGGCCTACGGGCGGTGCGTGGCGGCGGCGGCGGCCGGACCGGCGGAGCTGCGGCGGGACACTTGCTTGGAGGAGTTCCAGGCGCTGCGGGAATGCTTCGCCCGGGCGGTACGTCTCTGTCCCCGTCCCAGATCCCATCCTGGTGCCGGCGGAGGGGGGCGGCCTCGGTCCATCCTGACCGCGACTCTTTGCAGGCAAAGACGACGCCAAAGTGACCCAGGAGCTGCCCCCGCCGGGAGACGTTCGGAGGGAATAAAACCCTCAAAACAACCGTTTGTCTTCAAATGACATAGTCCCCTCGGAGTCCGAGCTGYCACCTTCTCCCCAGCCCAAAGGAGGAGCAGTCCCAGGCTGGGTGAAGGTCACAGATCTATTTTTATTTATTACAAATGAAAGAATTCAAATGAAAATGCTTCAGCTTATTTTATTGATGGGCTCAGCCCGCGCTCCGGGCTCTCCCTCTCAGCATTCCACCCGCCCCTGGGGAGCCGTTCCCGGCGAGACAAGGCACCGGCTTCCAGCCCAGTGTGGGGTGCCCACGCCATTCCCAGGAGCAGGAATGTCAGGAGCATCTTTGGTCCCTTATGTTCACACAGAGAACAACAAACAGGCGGGTCTGACCAAGGCAGCAAAGGGGATGAAGGAGCTGATCCAGATCCCTCTCCAGGAAGGCTGGTTGGTGCCACAGCCCGGATCCATCTCCCCAGGGCAGACCTGGGGCCGTGCTCAGAGCCCATCCCTGCCCCTCGGAGCAGCTCCAGGGCTCCCGGGGCTGTGCTGCTTGTGCTTGACGACAGCGTTAATGGAGAAGCTCGTGGGGATGGGGGGTTCAGGGGGTTTAAGGCCACAGCGTTCCGAGGGGTCTTCCCAAAGGACTCCCAAGGTTGTTTCCCTGTGGCTCTGGGTTGTGACATCCTGGGAGCACCGGGCAGGGACAGTCCCACCCCATCCCAGCTCTGCAGGGTCCCACTGGACACAGACTCAGGTCACCAAAGACATTTGGAGATCAGGATATAAAACCTACCACAGTGATGAGGTCTGAGGGCTTCAGCTGGGAATTCTCAGCTGGTGGAGGGAGAGCTTTGGGATTGGATTCCATACATTCGCAGGTCAGGATGTAAAAATGCAAAACCCAAAAAAACCCAAGGGATGAATCACTGGGAGCCTGAAACAATACAGAGCTTTTGGGGAAGCTCTTCCTCACCAAATTTSCAGAGAGCAGGGATCTGTCTGGATGCAGAACAGGGCAGGGGGAGCTGGGAAGAGCAGATGGAACACAGGAAGAGGTAGGTGTGCATGAGCCGAGCCCCTGCATCCACCTGGCTCTGCCACGTTTGTTCCCAAACTAATCACTCAGAAAAATCAAACTGGGTTGGGAAGGGTCGGGGAAGCTGAGCTTCTTAATGCACTTTGGAGAGAGGAAGTGGAGCTGGGGAGCACAGAGAGGAGCACCYGGGGAGGGCAGMRGGAGCAGARMTCTGTGTGATTCCAGTGTGGCTGAGGAACCCCATCCCTGGGAGAGAGGCAGCACAACAGCAGGAGTTGTGCCCTGTTAAGGCAGCRTTTCTACTAAATGAGGTTCCTGAAYCACCACTGTGTCCCAAACACACGAGGCTCTGCTCCCAGTCCAACTCTGGAGCATTGGCTCTGCTGGTCCTCAGCTCACAGCTCCTCTGTGAACCCTTCCCGAGGTGTGGATCYCGGGTCCCCTCGGCACAGCTGGGGCAATGGAGCCCCTTCCCGGTTCTGTGAGGAGCTGGGRGATGGTTGGAGAAGGCAATTTGATATGAATGAGATGCTGGAAAAGGTCCTTGGAGCAGCCTGGCARGGAGCCGAGGTGGATGGCAACTCTGGAACGCAGGGGACAGCAGGAATGTCACCTCCAGCGTCGCCACCTCCTCGGCCTCTTGCAGGCACACGCTGGGGGTGCTGCTGGGGAAGCCCCCAGGATGGTGCTCACGGATCCAAGGAGATCCCGTGGATCTGAGCGCTGCGTTCAGCAAAGCACTGCTGGTTTAGACCTCCCCGTGCCTGAGAACGACCCAAAACCCACCGGCGAGCCCCAGCCTCCCTGAGGAGCTGTCACGGGCTCCTGTCCTGTGCCACCTGCTGGATGTGGCGGCTGCGCACCAAGTGCTGCGCGCCCTCGGCCACCTGGCTCAGCCGCGTCTCCAGCGCGCTCCGCAGGTCGTTCACCTTCACGTCGGGAAGGGGGTTCAGGCCGATCAGGATGCCCCCGGCCCCCCGTGCAGCCACCTCCTCCTCCTCCCCATCCTCCTCCTCCTCCTCGTGGTCGGGAGGCAGCAGGTCCCGTCTCCTGCGGCGCAGGTCCAGGCCCCCCTGCAGCTTCAGGTCCCGGTTGGGTTTCACGTCGTGCTCCGGCTGCTGCGGATCCCCGGGGGCGGCCGCTCCATTCTCGGATTTCGGTGCTGGAGCATCCTCAGGGCCGGGTTTCCTGTCGGCGCCGTTGGAGGGACCCCCATCCCCGCGGCCCTGCCGGCCCCGCGGCTCTTCCCGGCCATCCTCCTCCTTCCTGTGCCCGTGGCCAGGCGGGTCCCGCTGCTGCCCGCCCCCTCCCTCGGCCTCCGCCCCTCTCCGCGCCTCCCGCTCCCGCGGGTGCTGCTCCCTCACTGCCACATTCCTGTTACTGGAAGAGTCCGGCGCCACTGCCAGGTCCTTGGGCTCCACCTGACTCAGAGCTTTGGCTTTAAGGTCTGTTCCTGAGTCTCTTTCCAAACCCTTTCCTGCTCCCTGAACTTTGGCAGCCCCCGGCTGTTCTCTTTGGATGGGAGCTGTAGCTGCTTCCACGGCTTTCAGGAAATTCTTCTTCTCGTGGACTTCTCTTCCAGCTTTGGCTTCACGTTCTCCTCCCAAATCCTCYGCCAAGGGCTTTTTCTCCAGGTGGTTTCTGCCTGCTGGAACGTGCTGGGCATCCCCGCGGAGGGGATCCCGGTTCTCCGCAGGATCCTTAACAGCTCTGTCATTCTCCTGCAGCGGCACCTTCCACTCTTTGGGAGGAGCCACAGGAATGTCCCGCTTGTGCCCAGGCTCYTCCAGCTTCCCCACAACGTCCCGGTGCTGTTTGGTGGAGTCAGGGAGCTGCTGGCCCAGGTGCTGCTCCGGCTGCTCCTTGCTYTGTGCCCTCCCAGCCGTGTCTGCCTTGGCTCTGGGGATCTCGTCCTCCCTGCTCCTGGACAGGGGCACCRCAGGCTCCGGCTGTGCTTCTGCTGTGGGACAAAACCGACACGGGAAAAGGGTTTACTCAGAACATTCCCTTCCCCTGCCACCACATTCTGTGCGACGTGAGGCCACGCAGGAGGATGAGCAGAGCCGTGGGGCGTTATCCCTGTGCTCGGGGCTGGATCCCCACCTAAAGCCAGAAATGGCTYTGCAGTGGACTCTGCCATGTGCCAAAGGAACTCAAATCTTTCCCAGCCTGGTTTTAGAGCTGCTCTGAGCCACGAGCCCCCATGGAGTGGCCTTGCTSCCTGGCCATGTTCTTACCTGGCTTTGGCTTCTCCTCTGCCCCCTCCTCCTGTCGCTGCTGGTGGATCTCCTTGTGCTGCTCCTCGATCACCGCCAGCAGCTTTGCCTGCTGATCCAGCAGCTGCTTGTGCTGCACCTGCTGCTCCTTGATCACCTGCAGCAGCACATTGTGGTCCAGCAGTTTTGCTGGCCCTGCTTCTGGAAAAGGGGAAAAAGAGAAGGGAAATAAAACCTCTGTGACCCAAARCCTTGGAAACCGTGTCTCGGAGCTGGATGGGCTGCAGGGGCTCTCCTTGGCAGAAGATCTGACTCCACAAACTCTGCCAGGAGAGAGAGAGGGAAGCTGGAAGAGGATGGGATGAGAGCARGGAACCTGCACACAAGCTCAGGCTCCAACATCCCCTTGCCAGGCAGAGGTTGGAAGGAGGAGTTCAGACTAAGGAAGGGCTTTGCTGCTCCAGCTCTGACACTCCAGGGACAGAGCAGCCAGGGCCTTGAGGGGAAGAAGCAGACAGGGCTTTTCCCTGTGACGTGCTCAGGTGTCCCCGTGTGCCCCTGCYCACGCCCCTCCCACCGTGCTGCCAGAGCGGTTTCACCCCTTCTAGTCTCCCTCTTCCCAGGGCTCTGACACCAAGGAGCAGCCGGGCTCAGGTGCCAGCATGACTCAGGTCCCTGAGCGACCCTGCCAGATGTGCCMGWGGTGGAACAGGCACTGCCTGCTGCYATGRCGACAGGGACTGTGGCCTCAAGACACCGTTCTCCCACACACAACAATCCTGGGGGATCTGGGTGCCCCTGTCCCCACATGCCCTGGGGACTCACGCTCACCCCCCAGCTTGGTCGCTGCCTTCTCCTGTTTCTCCTCGGTTTTCTGGTTCTCCAGCAGTTCCGCTCTCTCCGGGAGGGGCAGCTCCTGCTTTTCACCTGCAAAGGACGACAGAGCTTTGCTGTCAGTGCAGATGTTCCCTAAAACGCCTCCGCGTTGTCCCGGCACCGTTTGTATCCAACCCGACGGCTGCGAGGGAAGCAATAAACCCAATATTTAACAATCCCATGCCTGGTGGCAGCGAGCCAGCACTAACTACCTCGGCCAATTAACATGCAAGAACAGCTCTAACTGGCTTTTAGACGGGCACTTGGCAATGTGTTCCCTGTCAAGATCTCCCGGCTCCGTGTCCCCGGTGATTTGGGAGCCGTGCAGGAACAGCACGGCACCTGACATTTCGGCGGGGAGCGAACAACTGTTTGACAGCTCTTGCAGTAGCTGTCAAAGCCACCAGATTCCTCCTCTCCCAGCAGCTGCCGGAGGGGCTGTGCACACTCACGTGCTGCACTCGTGGAGTTAAAAGGAAGCACTGGGCTGGAGATGGGAATGACCAAATTGTCCCGTCTCCAGGGCAATTACAGGCCCAGAGGATTTCCTCACATGAGCTGCTGTGGAAGGAGCTTACCAGGCTCTGCATCCTTCTCCATGGRCTTTCCAGCCTCCTCTGCTTTCCTGGGGAGCTGGAGCTGTGATTTGTCCCGGTCAGAAGCCTCGGCAGTGTCACCATCCAGCACGGCCGCCTGTGCCTTGGATTCCAGCTTGGCTTTTCCTGGCTCCAGCTCCTTGTAGGGCGGCCTTCCATCCCGCTGCACCGCTGCCTCCGGGGCCTTCTCCACATTCGGGACAGGGCCAGCAGTCCCTCCCTGCTGCTGGTCCTCAGCAGCCACTTCCTTCCCTTGTTTTGGGCCCAGTGCCTCCTTCTGTGGCTTCAGCCCAGCCGGCTCCTCCAGCAGTCGGTCGCTGGCTCCTCCAGGAGCTGCTTTGTTCTCGCTGGATTCCTCCCGCTCCCGCCCCATGTCCACCACCACCTCGTCGTGTGGGACTGGGGGCTCGTGGCGATGAGCTTCCCCCACAGGCAGGGCAATCCCTGGGTGGACAGGCAGGGTCAGAGGCAGCGGGCTCCCAGTGCTCCCAGTACACCCAGTACACCCAGTACACTCAGCTCCATGCTGCCCTTGTCCCTCCCTCATGCAGAGTCCACGTTCCCAACGAGCCTCCAGAGCATCAAACATTAAATCACCTTCAACCCATCAATTCCACCACGGAGGCRGACTGAGGGAGAAGAGTAAGGAGCAGAGCTCAGGATCTGTATCTCAGAGTCCCACAACACACACCTCCAGCTCCCACCCTGGCTCTCACTCTCCTGGGATCATCGGTACCTTGATCAGGACGGTCCAGCTGCACTTTCTCCTCYACCTTTCCTCTCTCCTCCTCCCTCTTGGGCACCTGCATGGGCACCTTGATCTGTGGCTGCTCCATCTCCTCCTTCTCCTCTGGCACTTTGGGTTTATCACGRTCATCCTCGGGCTCCTCCACCACTGGGTTCTGCTCTGCAAACACAGGATGGGGACAGGGATAAGGTGTGGGATCCAGGAGTCGCTGTGTCCCAACCCCCTTCACCCACCCAGCCCAGCCGGGTGTCGCTCCACCCTTAGCACAGTGGGGCTGAGAGGGTTTTTGTTCCGGGGTCAGCTGATTGTTTTCCCTGAAGTTGGATTTTATGGAGCTGCCAGCAGGGATGGAGGCGGGGATGGAGCTGGGGATGGAGGCGGGGATGGAGCCGGGATGGAGATGGGATGGAGCCGGGATGGAGGCAGGGATGGAGATGGGATGGAGCTGGGGATGGAGATGGGATGGAGCCGGGATGGAGCTGGGATGGAGCTGGGGACAGAGCCGGGATGGAGCCGGGATGGAGGCGGGGATAGAGCGGGGATGGAGCAGGGATGGAGATGGGATGGAGCAGGGATGGAGATGGGATGGAGCCGGGATGGAGGCAGGGATGGAGCCGGGATGGAGGCGGGATGGAGCTGGGATGGAGCTGGGATGGAGCTGGGATGGAGTGGGGATGGAGGCGGGATGGAGCCGGGATGGAGCTGGGGATGGAGATGGGATGGAGCCAGGGATGGAGCCAGGGATAGAGCCAGGATGGAACCGGGATGGAGATGGGATGGAGTCGGGATGGAGCCAGGATGGAGGCGGGGATGGAGCCGGGATGGAGCCGGGATGGAGGCGGGATGGAGCCGGGATGGAGCCGGGATGGAGGCAGGATGGAGGCGGGATGGAGGCGGCTGCCGCTGCGAGCCAGTGCCACCAGATGGTAGCATCCCCCCGGCTCCCTGCCGCGGACCCCTGGCTCCAGCAGAGACCGAGCTGCAATCCAGCCCCGGATCCTCCTGCACTGGGACAGACCGAGTTGGGATCCAGCCCCTGAACCCCCAACAGCAGAACCTGAGCTGGGGTCCAGCCCACCCACCCCACCAACCTCTGCTGTTTGCGGTAAAACACCTCAAAACCTCCTTTATTTTTTCTTTTAGTTCCCACAGCCTTTYGGAYGCCTCTCAGAGGAGGGATGGGGGARGTTTCCTTTTCCCGMAGAAGTTTTGAGGAGGGGGATTAAACAGGGATTAATTAGGGGAAACTCCTRAGGGAGATGGGGGACTCCCCCATCTTGCCCTCAAAGAGACGGAATGTTTTCAGAAGACACATCCCAGTCAAACCAGTTGCTATATTCAGCACTGGTACAACAGCATATTCCACATGGAATCTCTGGCACATTCCATAGGATGGGAAGGGTCTTTCCACCCCCAGTGTGGCAGAAAACCCACACAGGGAGTGAACTCTTCCTTTGGAGAGCAGCAGAGAAGGAAATTGAATTGTTTCCCAGCAGTGAAGTTGTTCTGCAGATTTTTTTCCAACCAACGAACTCTTAAAAAAAAAATCTATCTTCTGTAACAAAAAAAAAAAATTCCCAACTCTTCCCCCCTTCRCCCTCCCCCGTGTGATTTCCTTTGGGGAATTAATTCTATAAACATCTTTCCATTTTCTCCTCCCCCTCCACAGGGCTGGTGCGATTTATTACGAGATGAACTCATGGGAAAGAAGGGATTGCCACAACTTCAGCTGCGTGGGCCTTGCCCGAGTTGGGGGGGAAACAAAAAAAATTCCCAAAAAATTAAGTACAAACTCCTGGCCCAGAGGGATCTGTGCCAGCAGGACCTTGAGCCTCTGCAGAAACCCGGAGTCCAGCCTGGAGCTCCACACCCAGAGGAGGGACGTGCGTGGGGCTGGCTGCCTTTCCACGTTCCTTCGCTTCGGGAATGATGGTGGGAGGGGAAAAGGACTTGGATTTTCTGAGAAACTCAAGTCTAGTACCCAAGGGTCCCCTTGTCCATTAAGGGACTTCCCAGGGTTCAGCAAGTCAGGGCAGGACACTCCTCCTTTTCAGGAAAAACTGGGCTGCAGGAACCAGTGCCCAGCCCTGGCTGGGGGCCCTGGGAAGCGGGAGGCCGAGGCCGGGGAGGGGAGCACTCGGCACGGCTGCGGATGTTCCCAGCTCAGTCCTGGACTCAATGCAASAAATTATTTACTCTGTTGGAGGAAAGTTTGTCATTAATTGGTTCGTGGAGGCGGGAGATGGCTCCGGCYGGAGAGGAYCGGAGGATCCAGAGAAGCCCAACAYGGGCAGGGCTGTTCCCATTCCCACAGCAGAGGGGAAGGAYGAGCAAGATGATGTGCGAGGGGAAATAAAGAGGGCAGGAAATACGAAGGAAGAAGGGGAGAAGCTTCCAGAACCGGAGGAGTTAAAGGCAGCAGCCCCCTGCCCAGAGCAGCAGGTGAACCCCCCGCGGGCCCAGGGCAGCCCGAGGGGCCGGGGGAGGCCCTGCTATGCTTGGGAGTGTCCCTGGCAGCTTCCACCATAAATCAGGCAGAGGCACGTTCCCCGCTYTGCAAACAATGCAGGAAAAGCCCAAAACACAAACAAAACACAAACCCAAAAGTCTCCACGCCGCAATAAGGCCAAGCTGCCTCTAAGCCGTCATTAGCTCAGCGGGAGACAAAATTAAGTTCATCATCAGGGCGTGAATTAACAACCTCTCAGGCTGCCTGGAAATCCATCCGGGGCTCCGGGTGCTTTGCAGGGAACGGTTTTGCTCAGGCTCTGCCTGTCTTSTTGCCCTCCAGGTCCCTTTGGAGCRTCTTCCAGTAACGCTGCGCCTCGTCATGTTTTATGAGCGGCCTTGGACTTTACAGGCAAGGCCTGAGAGGCTGTAAAAGCTTTTTGGCTCCCAAGGAGAGGCCGGGGCGTGAGGCAGCACCGGGAGGGTTCGCTCTGACCCCCCGGCTCTCCAGCAGCTCTGCTCGCACGAGGGGAAGCYGGGGCGTCCTGCAGCTGATTTGTGTGTGTGCGTGCCTGGGTGTGTTGTGGTTTGCCAACAGCCTCTCCAGGCTGCCATAAAATTTCATGATTAGCAACCTAAAAGCTTCCCTTCTCCCCCTGCTCCTGGTTCRGATCGTTGCAATGGTCCCAGGCAGGCACTAAATCCCTCCTCACATGCTTTTCYAGCCTCTTGGAGCCGAAATGTGCCCCCAYTCCTGGGCAGAGGCAGYGGGATGGGCTCTGCTGTGCTTGCCYCCAGTCTGGGGGAGCTTTAGGGACAGCACAGGGAGCTTTGGGACACGCCACCCACCCCRGAGCATCACCCCAGGGCTGACCAGGGACACGGGACACGCTCGTGCCAGCCCAGCTCCACATCTGCTTAAACTCCTTCATCGCACGATATGGAGCAAGATCCAGGAGCTCGTGCCAAGGAAAACTGAGCCCAACAAGCAGGGCAGAGGGTTGGGGGCAAACGCTGCCCTGGGACGTGCCGAGCAGCCCCCACCCAGGGCAGGGCAGGGACAGACCCTCCCCGGGGAGCCCCCGGCCCAGCTGYGCCTCCRGGAGCCCTCCCTCCCCCCGGAACGGGTCCAGATTTCACAAGGTTATGGAATGGCATCCCTGAAATTAGTTCACAGTTGTCTCCTGACGCACCAGCAGTAAAAACCAACCCAAATTACCAGAGGCTGCTGGTTCCTTTTCTGTGTCACAGGCACTATTAAAAGCTCACTCGCACAAAGCACCAGGGAGAGCCGCTGCGGAGCCAAGCTGTTCCTGCAGCTAAGCAGGATGCAGGAGCCACGTTCCACACATCTCAGGGGCTGCTCCAACTGGGAATGCCGGCAGGGACACAGCCTGGCTCGGGCAGGTTGGTTTTTGGATGGCAAGCACATTGATTGAGGGATGTAAAATGCATCTACACTCCAAACAACCTCAAATTTTGCCCCGATCCACATGACATAACCCCAATCCACAGGACAGCGGGATGGCCAGAGCGAGGTGCCCAGCACACCAGGAAAAGGGCTCTTGCACAAGGAGCCTGAATCAGGGCTTTGTTACCCAACATTGCACAATGCCAGGGAGAAGACGAAGCAGCAACGATCAAGTAAGGAGCTGAAAAATATTACAAAATCTTAATCCCCCCGAGACCCTCGAGGGTGCTTTAAATACGGAGAGAAATTGCCTAATTAGCTTTTTTCTTTTTTTTTTTTTTTAAATGGATAATTGCCTTCCTGAGCTTTCAGAGGCAGCTTAGCAACCTTTTAACGGAGGCGCAGCCGCGGCAGGACGGGGCTGGAAGGGGTTTTATCCCTTTCCCGAAGAGCTGCTGACAGTAAAACCTCCAGCACCACAGGCTGGGGCTGTAATGGGCACTGGGGTGTCGTTAGGAAAAACACGATTCCGAGGCCGCTGGTCAATACGTGTTCACATAAAAGGCCAATGTTCTAATATTCATAATCCCCGGGCCCACGGGGCAGGGCTTTAATGAAAGTCTCTCCAGTTCTGGGCTCCGCAACATCAAAGAGGCCAATAAAACTCCTCTCACACGCTGACAGGCAGGAGGCAGGCGGGGAAGGCAGAGCTGGGGAAAGGCCCTGAGGTTTGCCTTGCATGGGGCAGCACGGGAAAGGGCACGGAGCAGCCAGAGGCACCTGTGCCTGGGAGAAGGATTCTGGAGGCAGCATCCACCCCGGAGAGGAGCCTGGAGCAGCACCCTGCAGCCAGGGAAGGGCATGAGGCATCCAGCACCCAGCAGAGTGCCCAGGGAGCAGCCTGAGATCATACCCAAGCCCCGGAGCAGAACAGAGCCCATCCGGAGGGCACCCAGGTGCCGGGGGCAGCCCAGCCCGCATCCTGCGCCCCTGGAACCACAGGATGCAGCTGCTGCTCCAGGCGCCGGCTCCGCTCTGCAAAACAAGGCGGGTGAGGACGAGGGGGAGCCGCGGGGGGGATGAAGGGCACCATTTAAYGCCTCTCATTGCTAGTCAAGCCGACATCCTGCAGAGGCACAGCGAGGCACAGATCCAAGGAATCGCAGMGCCGGCTCTCCCGGGGCAGCCCCACGTCCACCCTACCGGTCTTCATCGCCCTTTTCTGCCGGCTCCATCTCCGTTCCTGCTCCCCAGGATGGAGCCCCACTGCCAAAGGGACCTCAGGGGACAGCTGAGCTTTTCCCTGGAGCAGCCCCTCCCTGGGAAGTTTATGACCCGGGAGCACTAAACCCGCCTTCCTCCCGGGTGGGATTATTTCATCCAGCAGCACTCRGAGCTGCTCTGGCTGGCTCTGGGATTGCTCGGATGATCAGAGCCTGGCATCCCGCTCTGCCACCCCGAAGATTCAGCAAACTCCAGCGGACACCGTGCTTTATGGGATTTTTTATTTTCCCAGTCAGAACACGTGTCATTAGTGATTCCTCCTGAAAGGAGCAGCTGTTCTTTGGCCATTACTGCTCCAAAATTAACCAAGATGGAAGAATTCAATCRCATCCCTCCTCCCGGCCCTGCTGAGGGCTCCATTAAGGGATTGGGAGCCTCTTTTGCTCGGAGTTCASCGGCATCTGCGTGCCTGGGAAGGCACACGCAACCTTGAGTAAGCCACGAGCAAACCACAAGTAAACTCCACCACGGAGCAAGCCCAGAGTGAATGTTATCGGCAGCAGCACCGGTGTGGGAGACACTCCAAGCTGCCGGGCAGGAACCYGGCCAAGAACCAGGAGGGAGGATAATCTCCAGAAGAGCCAGCCCCTTTCTCCCTTCCGCTCTCAATCTCCGTGAGGATATTTCAAGGCCTCCCAAAGAACAAAAAAAAAACCAAAAAAAAAAAACCCCGCAGGAGCAGAAGGAAACAAAAGTGAAGCGAAGGAACAGGACGCGGCAGGGCCGAGGGGTCAGGAGGCACCTGCACACCACGGCCTCGCTCCGGAGCAGCTGGGAAAGGGAGGAGAGGCCRTAATTCCATCAGCAGCCCCAGCAAACAAATAATAAATAACAGGAACCAGTAAACAAAGCTGAGGCATAATCACAGGCTTTGTCAGGGTGAAAGCAGAGGCCAAATTTATATCCTCGGCACCAAAAAAAGAGGCAGTTCCCATAAATTTCGGTACCTTTGAGGGTGATGGATGGCTGGTCCTTGGGCTGGCAGAGGGGGAGGACAGCCCTGCTGGGCCAGGTGGGTGCTGTGCTCATCCCAAACAGGAATCCCTGCTCCCCACCTTTCTCTTCCCAAATAAACAACTCCCACAAAGTACCATTGGAGGTCACAGTGGGCTTTTCCAGCAGGCAAAAGCATAGCTTTTCATGGGAAAAGGCCACAGGAAGTTGTGAAGATGCACAGAGCTGCCTGGAAATGACCCTGCTTCCGCCACACTTAAAAAAAAACAACCTCTTTTCCTTCTTTTTAAGAGGTGAAGATGGGAATAGGGGTGGGAAATCCAACTGCTGCAAGCACCTACCTGGAAGTTTAACCAAATCCTGGTCAATTCTGTTCTCCTCTCTGTCCAGGTGCTCCAAGCCCACTGCTTCTGTCTTCACAGGGGTGTCCTCGGTGGCAGACAGGGTGGTGTAGGTGCTGATCACCAGCATTCCCAGCCCAATCCACAGGATAATCTGCACAAAGTGCCAGAGGGACAGTTAGAACAGGAAAACCAAGGGGACTGCTCCCCACAACATTCCCACACTGCCTCCATGAAATTCCAAGCTCAGCACAGTAATACATGCCAGAGAGAGGAGAGAAATGTCAGAGAGAAACAGGAAAACCAGCTGCTCCTGGCTGAGGTTCGTATTTGGGTGCAGAGCCATGGGAATGGGAATTCTGGAGGCTGGAWGCTGTTAAAAAGGTGGCTCCTGCAYTGGAAGGGCTCAAAAGTGAGTGGACAGGACACAGGGATAGGAAAAGGCATGTGACACACAAATCCCACTGCTAAGATTCATTCCCTGGTATTCCCARCATGAGAATTCCACAAAATCGGGTCTGGCTGAGCACAGAGGAGCCCAGCCTGGTTACAGCCCCCAAAGATTCCAGGAAGCTGCATAAAAATCCTTGGGTCTGAAGGCAAGAGTAACATGTCCACACACAGGTCCTGCTCCAGGGCTCAAGAAGCTGCTGAGAAGTGACTCYCTGATTTCCAGAAAGCTAGGATCAAACAGGATAAAAATAGAAGTATGGAATCTAGATCCTGTGAAGGGAAGGGCTCTTGGAATTTCTCTACCTCAAAAAGGAGAAAGTGATGAGCAGCAAAAGAATTTTTACAGCTTGTTATGTGATGACAAATTGATCTAAAAGGATCTAATGCCACATGAGTCATAGGAAGGGTTGGGTGGCACTTGGAGCAACCCTGGCCAYGGCAGGAGGTGGAACTGGATARGCTTTAAGGTCCCTCCCAGCCMAAATCATGATCCYATGAACTYRTCCTCTTYCCCCCAAATCCTCATCGTGCAGCATTTACATCCCAATTCACARAAAGCACAACAAGAAGCATCTTCTCAGCATGGGGAAAACCAGGAATGGCCACAGGGAGCACTGGAAGCTGCCAGAAAACTGCAAATCAAGGGGAGAGGTGAAATTGGAAGGAGGAATTAAAACATTGGCACTTCCAGAGAGGGAGGAGGGGCTGATGCTTTCCTCACTGCCCTGTGCTGAGGGAGATCGCCCAGAAACACAGAGCAGAGTGGTCAGAGCCGGGCCCAGGAGACCCCCGAGGGCCCATTCCCAGCACACCCCGCAGACAGCCCGACGCCTTCGCAAGGAAAAGGCTGGCGGGACGTGGAGCAGCTCTGGAGCAGGGGCAGCGTGGCCAGGGAGCAAAGGCCAGACCTTAGAGCTGCTGCAGAGGAAACAGGAGCAGAATGTGCTGCCTGCCTTGCCCGGGGTGCACAAAGAGCAGATATCCTGCCATCCACCCCCCCGGGCAAACGCCGAGTCAGCAGGTCCTGCACTGCTGCCCTGGGCTCGAGCTGCTCCACTTCCTCCCCTCCCACAATCCACAGCCCCGGCACAAATGCATTTTGTGCCTGGGAGGCTGTTCTGGCACCTTCCAGAAACAACAGCAGAGAGGAAGAGCGTTTCCACAAAGAGGATCTATTCTGGTGCCACAGGAACCAGGAGCAACGTGGGAGAGGAGGGAACTGTAGGAAATGGCTGAAAATATTAAATGCTTTAAAAGGATTTTTGTTGTTTCTTATCTTAGTGGGGAACCAGGGGCTCAAATGCCTCGGATTGAAACCCCTTTGATTGCTGCACATTTGGAGTTCAGCTGCGAGCTCCCGGAGCAGCGGGTACGGGCACACGTGGCAGTTGGAGACAGGCTGGGCTGCCCTGAGCCGCCCCCAGCACCCCCTCCCCAACTGGAGACCAGGATAAAGAGGTCCACCATTTGGTTTAATCCCATGGAGATGCTGATGGCATGGAAAAGCAGGCGGTTGGTGCTCAGGGGACCACCAAGGCAATCGAAGGAATGGGAATGAGGACTGCAAGGACTTGGGGGCTCAAGGAACCCAACCAGGCAGAAAAGAACCCCCAGAGCATGCAGAGACCTGGAGCAAGGGGAGGCTCAGCACCACAGGGCACTTCAGAGCCATTGCCTGGTGCCACGGCAATGATCTCCCCCAGACCCTGATTGCAGACCCTTCTCCAGAAGTCTCTCTCAGCACAGACATGGCCAGAGGCTGTGGAGAGCTCTGGGGCAGCTCAGCACGGCCAGGACCTGTCTCCCGGGAGCCACGCTCTGAGCACGGACGGGAATTCACCAGAGGAAGTTTACGTGGCCATTTCCTCGGCCGGTCACGCTCCCTCGGCCCTCCTTCCTCCCAGAAGATGATGACTCCAGCCCTGCACAGCAGAGCCATTAGCTCAGCCCTTCTCCTGCAGCCACGGGAAGCAAACACGCTGCATTTGTGTGGATGACGTGACGCCATCCTCATCCTCCTGGACACGGAGCGTTCCGAGGGACAGAGTCATGGTGAAGGAATGCAGAGCCCCGCTCAGCACCAGCTCCCTCCTCGGAGATGCTGTGTTTGGGGGGCTGTACCCCTGGATGTGCTGTGCTGGTGGAAAAGCTGTTCTGGCCCCTGCGCTGCCAGGGAAGGACAGAGGGAATCTCTTTTCCACCCGCACAGGAGCGAGCTGAGGGGTCACGTCCTGACCTCCGGCAGCTCCTCTTCCCCAGCTGGGACAGCAGCAACTGYGGCCTCCCTAGGAGGGGCCTCTCGGACAAGCTTGTGTCAACACTGGAAGGCAACACCTTCCTGTTGGCAGCTCCACACTCTGCTCACAGCCCCCYGCACGCCCTTTGGCGGCTCTGCCAAAGCCGGGGCTCCCGGGGAGCAGCGGGACACGGACCTTTACAGGAACAGATGCTTAACCACAAGAAAGGGAACACTCTCCCTGCTTCACTCACAGCGCTGTGTGCCTGACTCTGGGCTTTTAAACTGCTCTGGGACCTGCCTTTCCAACCCAACCCTTCCAACCAGGGCACTCCCACCCCAGCTCGGCTGAGCAGCGGCTCCAACCATTCATTTTTCCCCAGCAGAACCTCTTTGCCGGCCAGCAAACATCTGTCCAGTTCCCTCCCCCTCCTCAAACCCTCTTCACTACTTCCAGTGCAAAATCCCTGTTTCATAGCCTCAGTTTGCACCATTTCCTATAAAAACCTGCCCTTCCATGTCAGCACCTGCCCGACACCGGACGCTGCTGGGTGCCAGAGTGGCCCGATAAAAGCAGCCAGTTCTCAGCAGCACAAGAGCCAAGATAACCCAGAGAAGTGCAAAAGCTGGCGCTGAGGTCTGCTGCTCTGAAGAGGCCAAAGCTGATGGAGGAAGGAGGAAGAACATCCATGAAGATTGTTTGGACAGGGACAGGCAGGGAAGGACAGCTGTGCCCAGGGCTGGCTCCTCTCCCCCCACCCAGCACCTTCCTTAGGAGCAGACTTTGATGGAGTGGAGCACCTGATCAAAGGAGAGCAGGAATGAAGGAGGAGACCAAAGACAGAGCTCCAGGGAAAGAATAAATGAGCCTTTGCAAAGAGCTGGAGGGAGAAGGAGAGGATGGGCTGTGGGGGCAGGGAGGTGCTGAGCAGCCCGGCTCAGGCTCCGGCGGGCAGGTGTGTCCTTGCTCCGAGCAGGAATGCAAACCTGACAGGCAATGGATCACTCAGGGAAAGCTGGACAGCTCGCTGCCAGCCCCTCCAGAGGTAACCCGGGGCCTGATGCTTTAGATAAGCCCTTCCTCCTTTGTGGGGATTTCTGCAGGACAAACATCTCCCTCAGCCTCGTGACCACGTTTGGGGTCAGGCATTGTGAGGCCCCAGTGTCCCACCCCAAGCAGCCAGGCTGAGAGCTCAGCCTGTCCTGAGTGCAGCCTCGAGGCACTGCAGGGAAACACTCGGGCTCAGCTGGAATAGAAAGCAATTCTTGAAAGTGCTCTTTGTTTCCCTGAAAAACCCAGGCTGGCATTCAGACTCCTGCTCAGGGTTTCACTCAAAGAAGTTCGGAGCTAAGTGTCAGAATTCAGAGTGAAAGCTGGAAAGTTGGACTATTTCCTTGTGTCAGGGAAAGCACAGGGAAGAAAAAAAACACACCCTGCTTAAAAAATTCACATAGGTTTGCAAAGCCACAAGTCATTAAGCACAGAACAAGCCACCAGTTCTGCGGGCCCCACAAAAACGTGCTGCTCACCCCTGCTGACTCCGCACTGTGCCCAAAACCTTATTCCCAGCCCAGCACTGTCCTGATTGAGAATTTTAGGATAGAGGCCAGTGAAAAAGGCAGTGGATTAAATGATTGTTAGAAAAAAATCCCAAAACCTGTTAATTTCAGCCCACGGTATTTGCAGGAGCAGAGAGATCAAGCCCAGCAAAGAGCCACTTTGTTTCAGTCCCYGAGGAGGCCAATTCAGACTGGAGCAAAAGGTGAAGTTAAACTTCCAACAGCCTGTGAACGACCCCAATCCCTTAGAAAATCAACTCCTGAAGCAACACCTCTATGTGTGTGTTCCCTTTTACTATTATTTTGGTTGAGGGCAGAAAGCTGAGGGTCGGCAGCACAAACCACATCGTGGAGCCCTGTTTGTTTTACCCAGCCCGGGCAGGTCGGGATGTGAGGCTTTAAGGTTTTACAGGCTGCCTGGATTTCCTGTTCTGAGGATCCAAAACCTGAATTCCACCAGGAGGAGAACTGGAAGCAGCGTTTTTTGCATGGAATTGCTGTTTCACTTGSTGCTGGAGGGACAAAAAGAGCTTGGGCCAGCACCTCTGCCACTGTCTGTGTCCCTAAATGATGGACACCCACCCAGAACAGCTCCCACCTGTACTGGGCAGACTGGAGGGGGAGGCTSGAGGAGGTGCTGAGCAGTTTCTCTGCTGCAGCCAAATGAAGCACGTTCCCAGGCTCTGCAGAGGGCTCAGGGGGATGTCAAGCAGCATCAGCACTGACCTGTGAACAAAGCGCATTCTTGTGGATCTTCTTGTAAATAAGAGCTGGGCAGATGAAACAAATGAGGCTTCCCATGGTCGCACCTGTCAGGCCCAGGACTGTTTCCACTGGGGAAGAAGAGGAAAAGTCAGMAAAGGTCTTTACCAGGAGTGCCAGAGCAGCAGCACGGGACGGCTGCCAGAGCCCCTGGGCAGGATGGGGTGCGAGTCTGATCACCCCAGCCAGGAAAACAAATACCAGAGACCAGAGAAAGCAGYCAGCCCTTGTTCCCAGCTCCTCACTCACCATTTGGGATCATGATGCCTCCGACCATGGTTCCAAACACAACAGCCAAYGTCAGGGCTTTGAAGCGGAGCGGGGGCATGTAGCCCCCGGCAGCGAAGGTGCCGTCCTTCTGCTGGGAGGGGAGGGGTGCAGAGGGAGAGGAGTTTAGCTCCTGCATCACAGTCCCCAGCCCCTCAGCACTCCCTCAGCAATGCTCCCAGCAGCTCCAGCCCACCCCTAATGTGATCCCCTCAGCTGTGCCCCTGTTCCTGTGCAGGGACTCAGAGAGCAGCCCAAGGCCCAGGGCAAGAGGGAGAAATCACAGAGCTCTGGCTTTGCTAGGGAGAGATGTTCCCCAACAGCTCCAGGAGCAGAACCTTTCCCACCACGCTACGCCCCAGGAGCAGCTCCTCCAACAGGGAGGACACCCCAGGGAGGTGGCAGGGGAGGGTGGGCACCGCTGGGCAGCTGCTGGAGGAATTCCAGAGGCCCTCTGCCTCYCATCCCATCTCATCCCAYCCCYYGAGTGGGAAGTGTGGAAGGCAGTGTGCCCTGCAGACCCGGTGGGTCCCRGCTCTGCTGCTGCACAGACGGCAGAGGAAGCCAAAGTGACACCTTCAGAGCCCAGCCAGGCACGAGCTGAGCCCAGGCGAGATCCAAAGCGTTCCCAAGTGTTTCCAGCGCTTCCTCCTCTGCACCCTCTGGCTCTCACCGACTGTCTGCCCCCATCCTCAGGCCCTCCCGACGTGAGAAAAGAGCCGGGGGCTTCTCACAGGCAGAAGTGGCARGATTTAGAGCTATAAATTGCTCAAGTTTTATTTCCTGCCTAAGAGGTTTCTATTTATGSGGATACACAAAGGCCTCAGAACATTCCCACAATCTCTTACTGTTATTTGCTGAATCCCATCGGCGCGCTCCGTGCGCACAATGCACAGAGGAGAACACGCCACTGCCACAAGGGACTCACAGTCTCCARCACACAGACCAGCCTCAGTCACAAAGGCTGGCTGAGGAGCTGGCCCTGGGAAAGGTGGAACGTGTGGGAGAGGGCTGGATCCCATATCCCATATCCCAGCGCCCGCCCCCGCACCGAGGCGCTGGGGGAAGGGGACATCTGAACCCCGAGGGGAAAGGGCTGCTCCAGGGCTGCTGACAAAGGTGCTGGGTGAGAATGAGGGAGTGGGAGGGAGCAGGCACACATGGAAGCAAGAAGAAATGAGGCTGGGCTGGGCTCCGAGGCCGGGAACGGGAGCTTGAGCTCAATGAGCTGGCCGGCAAAAGGACGGCAGCTGGAGCAGCAGGAAATGAGGAGGCTCCACTGCTTCCAAAAGCACATTTCTCCTCTTTGTGAGGGGAAGAACCAGCTCGGCTCTGTGTAACATATCTGTGCCAGAGCTGGAATCCCCAGCAGAGCAGGGAGCAGCAGGGATTAAGACAGGGAACTGCGGTCCTTCAGCCCACGGAATTCCTCTGTGGAGAGGACACGACCCTCCAAGTCCCAGGGATTAACCATTGTGCAGAGCARGATTTAGAAATGGCCACGGGTTCCTGCTGCCCTGACACCACACCCTGGGCACTGAGGATTTTATGGGAGTTAAGGGTTTGTACCTCTGGATAGCGAGTACCTGCCACATGCCATTATCACCAGAGCTTCATGGAACCGAGGCGCGCTTGGGGCCCAGTCAAAGACCAAAGAGCCACAAAAACTCTTCAAAAATCAAGCTGACACCAAGGCAGCCCCAGGATCTTACCTGCTGCTCAAAGAGCAGGGTGTTGAGTGCCTGTCTGCACGGCAGGATCATCATYGGGAACCCCACTGCCACCGACATCATGAATCCCACTCGGATCATCTCCGTCACCAGGTTGGAAGGGAAGTTCATCAGGACATTCCCAGCAATGGCTTCGGTGTAACTCACGTAGCCAAAGAAGCCCACCTGGGGAGGGGAGCAGGGCTGGACTCAGCACTTCACAATTCCCACCTCACAGAGGGGACAGGACGGTGACCTCTCGTTGGAGCAGCCAAGTGGGGTAACTTCCACAGGCGACCTGCCAGCAGCCCCAGCACCCYAAAACCTGAGCCAGCTCATTCATCAAGAGTGGGAGCTGCCTAAAAGCCAGTTTCTCACCAAATCCTGTGGTTTTTCCTGGAGGACACACTCTGCTTSCTGCCAGGCCCATGGATTGTCACTGTCACAATTCCCTGCAGCAGCATGGCTCACAGGCCGAGGCTCTCCTCAGGAATTATTAACCCAGTTTTATTAACTGCTGCCTTATGAGGCATAACTTCCTTCACAACAGGCTGGAAAAAGCTCTCCCAAACTCTGGGCAGCAGCCCCAGCTCCAGGCTGGGCCCAGAAAAAGCTGGGTCTCCATTCTGCCTCCATCCAAGGAAACATCCTRCTCTGAAAATGTGCACTCTCCCAATGCCCCCGTGCTCTTGGGTTCATCACCTCCCACCTAACCCTGCTTTCAGCACGACGACYTATCTGTCAGAACAAATACAGATAAGCAGAAACCAGCCCCAGCTGKAGATAAATCCTCATCCCTGTGGCCCCTCCAGATTTCTGGCAAGGGAAGAGAAGGGGAAGTTCCTACCGTGATGTAAAAGGTGGTGACCACGTTTAGGGAAGAAGCAAATATGGAGCTCATAATTTTGACAGACGGCTCATCCAAGCTGTCGTAAGTAGGCAAGACCTGACTGTAAAAAGGGTAAAATATTTAAGGAAACCTGCAGAAAACAAGAGAAAACCCCCAATCCCAGCCCGTTCTCTGCCCCAGCCCAGCAGCAACGAATCCCTGACACCTTCCCCCTCCGGAGCATAAACACCCGCTGCTATTCCACAATTTATACTKCTAATGCCAAGAGATTTCAGAACACTCATAACTTTTAAGTGTTGCAAAAATATTCCTKCTCTCCCCACCCCACCACGTGGAGCGAAACGTGTGATGTAAACATTCGGGTTCAGAAAGGGTTGCAAAATGAATGACCGTTTGTTCCCGGGGCYGCGGGTGGCTCCACGCCAGCCCCAGCGCCGGAGATTATTGTTCTTGGAGCTCTCCGTGCTGATAATTAAAGCAACACAGTGTTTACAGAGGAGAAGCGGGAAGAAGGTTGGAGCATCCCACTGTCTGAAGGAAAAGTTAAACAAACAAATGGGAGCGCAGCGCCTGCCCTACTTCAGCTCACTTCATAGAAAGCCGGGAGCGCCAATTCCCYGGGATTTGGGGTTTTACAGCCTTGGAGAGCGTGGGGAATGTCCTTTCTGACATCAGGTGCATGTTTCAGCAGCTCATTAACCTCTTGTTASTTTAATTCTGGTGGCTACATCCTGGGATCATGCTATGGGAGAGAARTGGGGGAGTGTGCAGGGAGATGGGAAGGGGTATCCCCAGCTCCAGTGGGAACGAAGCCATTCCCAGGAATTGTGTCAGGCTRAAGCCAAGCACAAAGATCCTTAACCCTTAATTCCTGAATGTCAAAGGAGGCCGAGCACACTTCTGTCAGCTGCAGGACACTCAAGGCAGACAGCAAGGCCAGCTTCCCTGGGAGCCTCTCCATTTGGGATTCCCTCTGGGAGTGAGGAGACTGACTTCTTTGGGAGTTTATCCTTTTGGGATTCCTCTCTGRGAGTGAGGAGACTGACTTCCTTGGGAGTTTATCCTTTTGGGATTCCTCCCTGGGAATTTCTCCCTTTGGGATTCATCTCTGGGAATGAGGAGACTGGCTTCCCAAAGTGCTCCATTTGGGATTCCTCCCTACGAGAAAAGGGGCTGGCTTCCGTGGGAATCTCCTCATTTGGGATTCCTCCCTGCGAGAAAAGGGACTGGCTTCCCCGGGAATCTCCTCATTTGGGATTCCTCCCTGCGAGAAAAGGGACAGGCTTCCCCAGGAATCTCTTCATTTGGGGTTTCTCCCTACCCTCTTCACAGCCACCTCCATTAGATCAACCAACCACATCCCGGCCTTCAGCCTTCAAGGGAAGGCTTCAAGTCCACATTTGGAGAGGAAAAAAGAKGATAGAAAGAAATATTGCCTGGGCWGGGGAGAGTGTATTTTCCTGATGTTTGGAAAAAACACACAGCTTTAGGTTGGGTTTGGCCAAAGTGCTGCCAAAGAGCTCATATTTAGGTGCACACATAGGGATTCAGACCAAACCATTCCCCTGCATTTCCAGCTCCCAGGAAAATTGTGCTGGGTACAACGTGGCTTCCATAAGGAAAAAAAAAATAAAAAGGATTTGTTAACAAGGTAAAGCTGCAAGAGAACACAATTCCCTTCGCCAGTTGTAATGGAGACATTAAACAGCAAGCTGGAGCGTGCCGGGGTAGGATCTGAGCTGCCAAGAGAGCCAGTAAGTGGGAAATGATGATTTGGATCTTGGAGTGGGTGTAAACACAGCAGTCTGAGCAAATTTTATCTGTCACATTCATTTACTGTTGGCACGAGACCCATTTGCTGGAACTACAGGGGGAAAGCCCAGCTCTGCCAGGCTTCCAGAGGAGGATGGTCCTTCCAGAGGAGGCCAGTCCTTCCTGTGTCCAGAGCTGGATTTACCCTGGTTAGAGCTGTCATGGTTCTGGCCAGACAGGTACAGCTCACGT
>NW_026623848.1:256929-272645 GCF_030028575.1 Malurus melanocephalus | reverse complement strand
AAAACAGGGAATTGGAAATGTGGAAATAGCTGGGTGTGCTCTCACCTCTTTCCATGTGCCACTAAATCTGGGGAGCTGGAAATACAGGAACAAGCCTCCAAAGCCAACAGCTGTGTGATCTTTGGAGTGTTCTCCAGGGAATTTGGGGAAGCAGAGCAGCCCCTGGCATTTGCTGTTGGGGGGAGGCCCTGTGGGGTCACACAGGGGGGTGACACAGCCCYGCTGCAATCCCTTCAAGAACCAGGGGAATTTCATCCCTCGTGCAGCTGCACCAGAGGAGCTGTTYGGCTCCAATGCTCTCATGTTGCTCCATTACAAGAATTCCCAGGTGAAATGGAGTAACAAAAGGATCTGGGTAACAAAAGGGTCATGACTGAATGAGAGGCTGAACTTCAGCAGGCTGCAAAATACTCYGATGAAAACAAACCACCAAAGCAGATGGTATCTATCCCTTGCAGATCCTCCTGACCCTCTGCCCTCACACAAACTCGCTGCAGGAACAACTGCCAGGGCTGGCAATGGCAGGTACTTACGATTGACAGGCAAAAGACATTCCAAAGATGGGGATGCAGCGGAAAATGCCCTCCCAGCGTGTGTAACTCACTCGCTGCAGCCACTGCCCGCTGAACAGCCCGTGCTTGAAGGAGGACAGCACAACCTGCAGCCAGGACAGAGAGCAGGGGTGAGGAGCCAGCCCCAAATGGCCCCATGGCAGCAGCAATGCCAGGCTGGGATAACAGGCAGCGTGTGACAGCTCTGCCAGGAGCAGCCTGAGCTGCCACCACAGCCCCATCCCAACYCCCCCTCCTCCCTGTGCCACCCACAGAGCTCCCAGGGCCACCAAGGATCCCAGCAAATATTTTAAATCCCCCTTTTTCTGATGCCATCCCACATCACAGCACTCATCAGGGTGGGACAATTTCCACYGACACATTAACTGTGAAAATTATTGTTCAAAACAACCTCTTTTGCACTTTTTTAAATGTGTTTTTAAATCCAAACAGGAAGCACGGTTGGCCTSAGAGAATCCTGTTCAGCAGAGGGAGACAAAGGGTCCTAAAACAGGATCCCACCTGCTGCTCCAGAGCCATTTAACAATTCCAGCACACCAAAGAGAAGGAAAAACTTCAGGAAAGGGGGAGGAGTCGAGGCTGGGGAGCTCCCTTGCCATGGACACAGGAACTGGCAGGAGTTGGGTTGCACAGGAAGCAGAAGGTAAATATGTCTGAATGTCTGTTTATAATATCCCTGGATGGGGTTTCTAATCCCCAGAGATGTTTCAGTGCAGCCAACTCTCATGAATGTTGTGGTTTCTTAAAGGCACAGCTCCTGGGATGTTCCACACCTCCCTGTGGAGGCAGTTCCACAGGGAACTGGAAAAATCACATGGAAAGAATTTCCACACCTTCCTTTTCTTCCAGTCTTGAAATTTGGGTGAGACAGGGTTAGGGCTTCACRAGTGAACCACAGGAGCATCCAGGAGGTGGAACTGGTCATTAAAAAGCAAAAGAAAGTAGGAAAACAGGATTCCCAGTGTCCGTACCCACCACGAACATGAACACGGTGTAGAAGATGAGAGCCATGGCACTGAAGGATTGGATGGAGGCCATCATGTTCCTCTGGAGGCTCAGGGGAAGGACAATGCACAGGGAGACAGCAAAGAGCAGGACAATCCTGAAACTGCCCGACACCTGCAAAGGGGACCTGCATAAACACCCCACCCAACGAGCAAACCCTGACACAGTTCATCTTTCCAGAGTGAAAAGCAACTTTAAACAGTGAAATTGTGTGTCTGGAGGTGTTTGAAAATGCTGTGAGCTCTGTGGGCTCCATCTGTGCTGAGCTGAGACAGTCACTGGGTGCCACTGTTGCTCTGCAGTGTGTGACAGGTCCRAGCTGCAAAAATTTGGGGGGTGGTTGTAGGGTTTAAATGCTAATCCAGCACAAGCTATTTAGGTATTTTCATGCAATTAAATAAAACCTAAATTTACTTGGGGAGACGAGAGATTGGAAGTCCTGAAAACTCCGATCCAGAAAATTAATCAAAGCCTTACAGTGGTATTTATTATAGCAGAACACTCTGGAATGCTTGGAAATATTTAATACCTAATTTGGCTGCAGCCTCAACGCATCTTTTTTAACTTCACAGTCCTTTAATCTGAGCTTAGGAGCATCAGGCAGCACAGATAACACTCCACCAAAAATCCTTTTGCTTCCCTGCATGGCCCTTGTGCCGGCTCCGAGGAGCACTTCTTGCCTCTGAGCATCCTGAGCCAGCACGGGCTCATCACATGGCTGAGGAGGCAGCAACACAGAGACTTTGGCCACAGAAACAGCCAGGGACAGGACAAAAATCTCTCCTGAATTCGAGGAAGGAGAGGTCAGACAGAGGAACTGCCTGTCACTACCCAGTGGGGCAGGAATTAAGGCAGGAAGCATTATCTCCCCCTGGAATCTGCTCCAGAATTAATAAGGGACCAAGTTAAAAATAATTCCTTTGATGGGAATGCCTTACTGGAGTTTTACACAGCTGATTGTTTGCCATATGTCTGAGCTTCCCGGACTTCCCTGAGYCAAAGGCTCTGTGCAYGAGGAGCTCTCTGTGAGGGGACCCCACAAAGCCCCCCTGGSAYCYCCTGGMACACACTCCAAGGCAGGAGCTCTGCAGCAYCCAAARAACACAGGGCTCAGTGCAAGGTCTGATTTATTCACCTGGAATCCCAGCAGCCGGGCAAAGAAGTTGGAGCCCAAATCGCCGATGACGACRTAGAAAGCGATGCAAGTGCCCAACATCAGCCCAATCATGCTGCAAACACAAACAGGGATGGATTAGGAGGGTCATGGAAGAGAAGGACACCCCTTCTGCACTCAATCCCAATGAAACAGTCACCAGAGAACCTCCATCCACACCAAACACTTGGAGACACAGCTCTGCCCACAGCCTGTGCATGGGTTTAATTCGTGTTGGAAGGCACAGGAAAAAAAACAAGGAAAACTAATCTTGGAGATGACAAGAACTCCTTCAACTCCTGGAAAAATTTAAAAGAATCAGTACCAGACTCTTTGAACCCCAACCCCTCAGCAGGGCCCTGCCATGAGAGTCTCTATATCCAACAGGCTCTCCAACATCTCTCCACACAATGGACCACACTTTAATGAAAAGATTGTCCATGAACTGCTTCTCCTCCCAYTTCTGGACCATGTTCCTTCCCAGTTCCAATTATAGAACATCCCTGTGGCAATTACAGCCTCTGCTTGCATGGACAAGGAACATCTGAGGAATATTCTTGTGTATTTTTAGTGCTGTGCAGAGGTTTGCAGCTGGGAAGAAGGAGCTGGAAACGCTGCCTGCCCTGGGTTCAACATGCCTGGAAAGGAAGCCCTGCTGGAAAAAGCAGGGCTGTGAGGATTGTGCCATCACCTGAGATCTGCACTGGGGTCATGGGAGGAAGCAATCTGCCCTGAGATGGAGACAGGATTCCCCCTCAAGGCATCTGACAGGGAAGGGAGCACAGAGGGCAGGATCAGAGCAGATCCCGGGATGCAAGGAAGCAAACACTCCCTCCCACTAACTCAACAGCAGGGATGTCTCCCCTGGAAAGCTGCCACGAGTGACACGCCTGTGATTTCACAGCAGAGCAGGAGAGGAGCTCATCCCCACCTTCTGTGCTCCAGTGCCTGGGAARTGCTCCCATCTCCAGGAGCTCTGGAACGGGTGGGATGGAGGTGGCACCTGTGAGCTGWGCTGAGGGGATCTCACTCAGCTCCAGGAGACAGGAGGGGAAGGAAGGAGAGCAAAGCAAAGCTCAGAAAAGTTTTCACCAAAGACACTCAGACTGTTCACACTTCAAATAAGCAGCAGATTTACCTTGTTTCCACCAACATTTTTCCTGCTTTTCCATAGGCATGAAACGCTGGCATAAAAGGGAAAAAAAAAGGGCAAGTTAGTCAAAGAAAGGTCCAGAACAGGGCAAGATGTCAGTTCACAATTAGACACTAACAGTGACACAGGGCAGTGCAGCAGGAACCCACCACTGGTATTTTGGGGCTGTTTCCCTCACCCTCCCACTTTCTTTTTCAGCCATTCCCTCTGGAAACTGAAAACCACATAAGACAGGAACAGGGATGAGGGAGAGCCAGCAAGCAGGTTCTTTTTTTTTTCTATTTAAAACCAGAAGTGGTGTGAAGCAGCAGCCACACATGGCAGCCATTAAAGGCAATGGGAGAGAAAATATTCCTGTACAAAATTGTGTGTGGCGAAAGTTAAAGTGGTGCAGAATTCCATTCCAAGTCCCCTTTTTATTTTTATCTTCCCCCTCGAACTGGGCAGCCCGACATTGCTGGCTGGGAGAGCTGAGCTGGTGCCCAGAACGTTCAATCCCATTCCCAGAATACCCAGTGCTCCCAACCCACACCAAAGGGCTGCTGCCAAGGCTTTGCTTTCCCCCCCTCCCATCCTTGGGTTGGAGCAGAAAATGCTCAGTAGTCCTAAAATCACTGGGTTTTCTCTTAAAAAGACAATGCCAAGAAAACTTTACTTCTATTTTTAKCTCTTGCTGGGCAGAATGGGAATGGGGAGCTCCGGTGCCAAACCCAGACCACAGTACCCAAATCTGCCAGTGAGGTCCAGCATGAACCCACCACCCTGGAGTCCCCTCTGCCTTCCCTCAAGGAACAGCCCAACATTCCCAGCACCCGCCAGAAAACAAAAATCCAATCCTTTCTGGAAGCTTCTTCTGCTATTTTAAATATTAACTTCAACTCTTGATTTCCTTGGACTCTACTCCAGCTAAAAGTTCAGGAAACGAGATGTTCTCCCACAGAATGTGCAAAAAGCACGGCAGGGACCCACAGCCTGGAGCGAGGATGTGGAGGAGCACCCAAAATAGCTGCTGGATGGGTGACAGGGCAGTGGGACAGCTGCCACCAGGCAAAGTGCCCGGGCACGGGGAGCGGCCRCTCCACTCCGGCCTCCTTTGGGAAATCACAACCATGAAGGAAAAGGCAACAGCCCTAAGGGGGGCAGGCCCACAGAYGAAGGGTCTGGGAGGAGAAAAAGGAGTCAGCAAGAGGAAAACATCCCTCCTGGAGATGGGAGATTAACAGGCTGAGCTGGGGGGGAATGGTGCTGCCAATCCTTCCAGCACACATTCCAGACTCTGTACACAGCCACAGGTGATGCTGGMACCAGCCTGTCCCCCTGGCTGCTTGGAGCTGATGTTCAGTGAGAAAAATCTACCTGGGGACAATGGAAAAATGGAATTCTTTATATTCTCCAGGAGGCAACGACTGGAAAATGAACAGTACAGTTGAATCCTTGGAATGGGTCTTGGAATTGCTCAGTAATGGGAAAAGCCTTTTAAAGTGTGGGGGCTGAGCTGCCCTCAGGAGCTGTCCCTCAGGAGCTCAGCACAGCTCCTGTACATCCCAAGGGCTGCTGGAAGGGCAGCAAGCCCTGGTTAAAATTCATCTGGGAACTGCATCCACTTCCCTCCTTGCCCACATCTGCCCGTGGCCCTTCCCCTCCACACAGTGATGCCGAGCCACCCCGAGCCCCAGAGCCACGAGCAGCAGCAGCAGCAGCAGCCTGGGACACCCTTTGTGGCTCGCCATGACTGCTGCTGTTCCTCCGGAAGGCGCTGCCTGCCTGCAGGGAATGTGCCCAGCCTTCCTCCGCGTCTCAGCGCTGCCAAAGCCTCCCGGGAGTGCCTGCAGATGTCTCCGGGCCCGGCCTCCGGGGACAAAGAGGGTCTTGTGTGGAGCTGCCCGACCCCGGAGCATTGGGATGCGGCRTGGGAGCGCTCCCGGTCCATGGCACCTCTCCCAGGGCACCGGGAGCGGGCACAGGCACCGCTGCCAGCCTCTGCCTGCCAGGAGGAAGCTGGGAAGCATTGCTGGCCCTCTGTGTATCCCAGCCCTTGGCTTTGSAGTGTGCAGAGGATCCCTTCTTCCCGGGACACGCTCCAAGGTGGAGGGGACTCTCTGTCCTCCGGGAAGCAGCACACAAAGGCGTCTTGTGAAGGGCAGGGAGAGGCGGCACCGGCAGCTGGGCTGGGCGCTCCGGGGGCTCCCCCTTCCCTCTGGCACCAAAACAACCTCCCAGACCACGGAGCTTCTCCATCCTCTCCATTTCTGTAGCAGATACAAGTCRGCAGGAGCCAGGATGTGCTTCCTGGGAGCAACACCTCGGGCACTCCAAGGGAGGAGCAAACCCATCTGTCAGCAGCCAGCGCAAGCCCTTGTGCCAGGGCAGCACCAGCCAGCTCTGAACTCCCACAGAAAAGTAAGGGAGAACAAGGAAAATTGCCTTTTCCTGCTGCTTCATATGGCAGCAGCAAGGACTGGAACTCAAACACCTCCTCCTGCTCCCCRAGTCAGTCAGAATCCCAAGAGAGGCCACGAGCACAGGCCGATCCCGGYGCCAGCGCTGCGCTCCGAGGGTGGCCAGGCTCTGCCAAAACCCACCCAGGGATCYTCCAGATGTTTTTATTTTCTCAGCCCTTTGGAACCTCGCGCTGTTTCCTCTCTGCTGCGCCATAAAGGAGCTCCCAGCTCGGATYCAGGCAGCCCAGCTTCGTGCCAGGCTGGCAGGACCCACTGTCCCGGCAGAGCTGGGTGGGGAACTCATGCCCAGACCCATAATTAATTCATCCCAGACCCACAATTCATCCCAGATGGCTCCCGGGAGCTGGGGTTTGGATCATCTCCTCCTGTGCCCCGCAGAGTCAAAACAACTCAGCACCCATTAACTGGGCTGTCGGGAGCAGGATCCAACCCCCGCGGGAGAGAATGAGGGAAACTGGAAACTGCAGCGAGAAAACATTTGTTGTTCCAACAGCACCACKGAGGAAATGTAAATTTGGAGGCCAAGGTCACATTGCAGTGAGAAAAGGAGGCCTGGGAAGCAGCCCTGGAGCTGGGATCTCACCGAGGCCGGGGTAGGTCCTGCGYTTGCTGAGGTTGGCCGACTTCACCAGGAACATGCAGGACTGGTGAGTCATCCACGAGCAGAAGATGAGCAGCACAGCTCCCAGGACGATCCCACACTGCAACAGAGCAAAGGGGGAAGAGCCCAGCAGGAGATGGGGGGGTCAGGCATCTCCCACAGCTCACCCACTGTCCCTCAGCACCCCTCAGGTTCCCCCACATTTTCCCCTCTTTCTGGAAGTTCTGTCCCCTTCCTACCAGCTGTGGGGGAGATACCAGCTCCACATCACTCTCTCCACAGCACAAGAACATGTGGAACACAAGCAGCTCCCCACAGCTCCCAGCTGCACCAGTCTAAGCACCGAGGACAGAACTGGGACCAGGCTGTGGAGCAGAACTTCCACCCTGGCTCATCCCCCAGCACCCTCCACAGCTCCCAGTGCGTTCAGGGAGCACAGACAGACCCCGAGGTGCCACCTCTGCTGCAAATTTACTTATCAACAACTGCTTGGTATCACAAACTCCTCACCCAGCTCCTGCCTGGCTGCCTCCCCTGTTCACAGGGGTGGGAACCACGGGGCACCAAGCAGGTGAGTGGGAACAGGGCCAAATCCCGGTCCCAGCTGCTCTTTCCCTGCTGTGTCTGAGCCAGGAGAGCCCGTGGGGATGGGGCAGATCCAGGGGTGTGGGGGCACAGCAGGTCCAGCCTGTCACAGCCTCCAAATCAACTCACGTTTATCATGTGGATAAATTCTTTGATTTAATTTTTCCCTTCTCCTTACAAGAAAGGTCTCTCTCTCAGTTGGAGACAACAGGACAAGGAAAAGCCCAAAGTTCGGTGCAGAAGTTTTGAGTTGGAGACTTCATGACTGAGAAAACYGCAGTGTTTGGAACACAGTACAGACCTGATCTGGATCTTTAGTGTTTCCTTTGCTGATTTTCCTTTCCAACCACGGAACCACCCCCCCAGTTCGGACCGGGGGGTGCAGAGGGACCCCTAAACTGGTCGTGGAGGAGCTCGCAGAGGCTTTGGGGAGCCGAGGGCGGGGACAGACACCCCCGCCCCAGCCCGGGGGACACCGGCAGGACCCCGCTCCCCGCTCGGCCCCTCACCTGTCGGAAGCAGAAGGGCACGGTGAGCACGCTCACCCCCACGATGCTGTTCACCACGTTCATGATCAAGCCCCAGTTGGAACCCGCCGCCGCCGCCGCCGCCATGGCCCACAGCGGGGGATCCCCACGGTGGGGGACCCGGTTTGTGGCCGCTCCCCGCGCCCCACGGCCGGCTCGGAGCCCCCGGTGTCCCCGGTCCCCCTCAGCCGCCCGTGCCCGCCATGGCCCCACCGGGCCCGCCCCGACCCGGCACCGGCCACAGCGGCACTTCCGGCTTCCGCCGCCGCCGCCGGAAGCGACGTGGAGCGCGCGGCGGAGCGGGGACGCTCCTGCCGGCTCGGAGGTGCAACTCGCTGGTCCTGGGAGGCCGAAGGAGGGTCCCCATGGTTGGGGTACCCCCGGAGAGCTGAGCGGGGCCAGGGAGGTGCGGGAATGATAAAAACACACATCCGTGCGTGGAAAGGCACGAATGGGGGTGTGTGCGTGGCTTTACGTGAATGCGTGTGCATGTACATGCGTGACCGCAGGTTTTGCAGCAGCGCTGGTACCCGAGCGGGGGTCCCCGGCGTGATGGGAGCCCCCGAACGGCCCCTCGAGGGCAGCGCATCACCCCCGGCATCCCYTCTGGRTGCACATCCAGCTGTGCACWCACATCTGCTCTCCATGCCGSCTGGAGCCATCCCCAATTCCATCRCGGATGTAACCCCCATATCCCCCAGGATAAGGGAAAAAGAAGGAAATATGTGGGGGAGCTCTGGAAGGGTCCCCCGAGGCCAGGCATGGCGGCAGTTCGGAGTGGCGCTCGCCAAGGGCATGTTCCCGTCGGAACGAAACACGCGGCGCTCGTATAATTTGCAGCAATTGCGATGAGAAACCACAGGAATTTGCTGTACAAAAGGTTTGCAGGGAGGTGAACAGGCGGCCTAATTCCCTCCAGGTGCAGCGCGGGATCGGTAGCTCTGGCTGCGTTTTCCTGGCTCCTGTGTCAGAGCGGTGGCTCCATGTGTGTCCTCGGGGTGGGATGAGGGATCYTCTCCGGGTCATGCAGCTGGTTTGGGGGAGCTGAGCCATGGTCAGGAAAGGGCTCTGGTGGCTTCTCCGTGTCCGAGCGGGAGCCGGGAGCTTGGACAATTCACAGAGCGAGCCAGGAGTCCCTGTGACACGGGATGGGGATACCAGGGGAGCAGCCCCACGCTGCCACCTTCCTGCGCTCGTTCGTGCCCATCCCGAGGGAATGGGGTTTTCTCCGGYTCCTCAGGTACCATCAGCTGCACGGCAGCTCCGAGCATCCCAAATCCTGCCTCCAGCAGCACCAGGGCAGCTTCCCATCACAAACCTGCTGAGAGCGAGGGAGAATTCCCTGGCAAGTGTGAACGACTCTGAGCGGCCAGGCACCAGCAGGAGGGAGCCCTGATCCCGCTCTGCCGGCACAGGACACTGAGAGCTTTGGGATCCAGCAGCAGCATTCCCACCACAGGATCCACTGGGAATCCCAGGTGGCTCAGAGCCCTTCCCAGTCCTGCCCCATGGCCCAGATTCCTCCCGCTGGATTTGGAGCCATGCAGAGCAAGCAGCCCCGCAGGACGGCAGAGCCACAATTACTGTAATTAGAAATGGGGGCTCAGGGCTGGCTGATCCCACAGGGATCCTGCGCTGCTTTATGGAAGAACAAATCGCTCGGGATGTCCACGGGCTGCTGCTGTGTCCGACGCTGCTCCGCAGGGATGTGCACACGTGTGTTTGCACTGTGCTGAGCTGAGCCACATTCCCAGCTCCCGTGGGAAATGCTGTCCCAGGAAAACAGCTGGGTCCATCTCTGCTCCCTCTCCCGTCCCACCCTTGTTCAGGAATTCACCTCAGTGGCAGCCTCATGCCAGGGAGCTCCCATGAATTCCCGTGGYACAGGGTTGCTCTTCCTGCTCTTCCCTGGAATCACGAGCTCCMTGGGACCATCCCTGCCCTCCCTTCTTGGGGAGCACAGCACAGGGTCCGGGGGGAATGGGAGGGAATGGGAACCCCCTCTCCAGACCCTGGGCAAGCCCACCCACACCCCACTGTGCCCCCTTTGCCCACAGATCGGCACCCAGCACCCAGGGCCACCCTGCTCCCGACGGCTGGTTCCGGTGACAGATGCCTGGCAGATCCTGGGAACCACCCAGCAGGGATTGAAAAACATAAATTAAAACAAATTGCAGTTTTATATTGCAAATAAGGGCAGTTTGATGGGTTTTATTGCAGAACAACCGTTAATGAAGTGCAGTTTCAGGCACCTTAATTGCTCAGGGACCAAAGTTCAGTCCATATCTCCAGCAGGGCTGGGAGCCGCCGTGCGTCCCGCGAGGGCCTGGCAGGTTGGGAACGGGATTGAGAATGAATTTATGGGCACGATGAGGGGGATGGAGGCAAGGGCCCCAACGCATGTGTGGGGTTTGGGATAAACAGCAAAGCCTGTGCTGGGGACAGAAGAGAGGCAGGCCATGGTGACCCGTCCCATGGTGTTACCCCAGTGTCAGCCTTGGGGCCCCAGAGTGGGTGCTTACCATGGGGTGAATTTTGGAATGGGGGCACCGATGCCTTTGGGACGCTGTGCTGCCCCAGGGGCTGGGCAGGATCGATGCAGAGCCAAGACCGTGGGAAGCCCCCTTCACCCCCCAGAACAAAACCCGCGTGGGTGTGCAAGGCACAGAGGGGTGTGCGGGTGGCCATAGCACCGGGGGTACAACCGGGGGAGATCCACATGCAGCCACGCACACACAGGACAAGGATCGCGCCCGCCCCACGCGAACCCCGGCGAACCACCGTCACACCCGCGCGTGGACGCGCTCCCCACCTGCACGCACCCACGCCTAGCACAGGCACGGAGCTGTAGCGAGCCGTTCCGAGCCTTACCGGGCCGTTACCGGACCTGACCGAGCCGCACGGGTCCGGYGCGGTTTCCCCGCGCGCGCCCATTCATTCCCCACCCGAGCCGTGGGAACGAGCCGCGCGCGCCGCGGGCGGGAAGCGCAGCCCCGCGCTGGCCACGCCCCCTCCSTGCTCATGAATGGGCGCGCCCCGCCCCTCTCCGCATTAGGGCATACGGCGCGGTTCGGGGGGCGGGGCCAGAGCGGGTCCGCCCCGCCCCCTCGCCCCGCCAATCAGCGCGGCGCGCCGGGCCCCCCGCCGGGCCCCGGCCTTTGTTTGTGGAGGGCACCGGGGCCAATGGGAGCGCGGGACGGGGGGTGCTGGGCCAATGGGAGCGCGGGGGGGGCCGAGGGGCGGGGCGTGGGGCACGGCCCGGCCCGGCCACGTGCGCGCGGAGCCGCCTCCGCCGGGACCGGGGACAGCGACGGGACCGGGGGGACCCCGGCATGGCCGAGCGGGGCCGGGATCACCGGGCTGTGTCCCAGAGGGTGCCCCGGTGATCCCGGCAGTCCCAAGGACACCTGCCTGTCTATGCACTGTCAATGCCAGACCCCGGTGCCGCTCAAGGTTCGGCACCTTCCTGCCCCGGTAGACACCGGAGGGCCACGGTAGAGCGGCTCCAGCCCCTGCTGCGTCCCTCGGGCGCTGTCCCGGGTGTGTTGTGGGTCAGGGCTAGCAGAGGTGGCAGCAGGGTTATTTTGTGTTTGGATATCTGTGGCCCCACTCACCCATTACAGCCAGGATTGGGGAGGGGGCGTCGTACYGGGCAGCAAATCCCAACTGCTGCAGCCCCCGCGCAGACAGAACTGCACCACACTCCAGGGCAGGGACAGAGCCACGAACAGATCTGTGTACTGGGACAGGGCTGTGCCAAAAACCGACTACCTGGAGGGGACCACACYGGGCAGGAGCCTCCCGAGGGGRCCTGGAMAGGAMCACCRTCMATGCTTGAGYTGTGTCCRGGATCTGCTGTCCTCTCCTTGGCCGTGACACATTTCCTGGTTCCCAGCTGGCCCCAGCACCAGGCCAGCCCCATGCGCATGCTGTAGGGCCGCCTGCTGCTGGCCACACTCATGGCAAAGCCAGGGCACTCCCAGCCCAGCAGCAGGAGGACAACTCTTTGCTGAAAAGGTGAAGGTCACAGTCATTTTCTCTGTCACAGACAGCTCCCAGTTCTGTGTTTGTCCGTTCCTATCCCTCCTGTGCTCCAGGACACCATCACAKCACAGCTCAGCATCACRCCGGCCRTGGCTCTGACATTCCCAACTGYGGTGGTGTTGTGGTGGTGGCTGCTRAYGGCCAGGCCAGGGGGTGCTGCCTCCGCTTCTGGTTTGCTCCTCATCCCCCTCCCTGTCTCCCATCCCCAGCTCACAGCTCTGGATCCATCCCCCTGTGCAGCCAGGCCTGCCCAAACCACGGCAGCAGCACCGAGCCCCGGGGCAGGGCACAGCCCCGGTGTCACCTGCTGGTCAGGACAGCGGCCGCTCCGGGCCAGCCCCGCCGCGCTCCTCGCTCCTCGGCAGCGGGGGAAGCACCGGTGCATCTCCCGGGGCCCGGGAGAGAACAAAGGAGGGCAGCTGCAGCGGAGGGAGCGGCGCTGCCGGATGCGCTGCAGCGCGGATAATCCGCCCCGGCACAGCCTCCGGAGCACCGGCAGCTCCGGGTGCGGGGCGGCCGCTCCGCCCGAGGCGGGAGGGCTCAGCGGGGATGGGCAGGGGGCTCATCCCGGTTCCCCACGCAGCCCCATCCCGCATCCTCGTGCCGTGCCCCCCGTTCCATCCCGCCCCGCGCCCCGGTGTGGCCGCGGCGGTGCTCACCCCGGCTAATGCCGCGCCATAAAGGAACCGTCTTACATTAACGACTTTTGTCACCGAAGTCATTAACATAATAGGGCTTCCACATCAAAATTGAATATTAATGCTCCGCCGGCTGCGGAGGGAGGCGGATAATTGCTCTAATACATTTTCCAGTCGGATTTTCGCATCGTGGCAGCAATTGCATTAGCAAACCCGATTATTCCCACGGCCGGTACAATGGGATGGTTAATGGGAGTTAAGTTCCTGCCTTTTTCCTCGGACCCCCGAGTGGCTGCGGCTCCGTGCCCCCCACTGCCCCCACCCGCGGGGAGCACGGGGCAGGGGGCGAGGTYCCTGAGCTGAGAGCGGAGGGGACAGTGGTGCAGAGCCACCTCGTCCCTCCGCGCCGGCAAACACAACCCTTGGACGCAGACGGCCTTGAGACGCGCCGGGAACACTGCGGCCAGCTGGAAAGCCGCCTGTCCCTGGAGCCGTGCTGTGCTGTTCCGTGCCATTCCGAGCTGTGAAGGACAGCAGAGGGGACACACGAGCCAGGGGGTCCCGCCACAGCGGTGCTGGGGCTCCAGGGAGAGCCAGGGCTTGTTACAGATCCCTCTCTGGGAGTATCAGKGGACCCTCCAGCCTCCTTTCCCTTCTGAGGGGGCTCAGCAGCTCCTGGGAGGATAAAGCTCAGGAAAATAGCTGAGAAGGTGGAACATTATTGGAGTTGCAGCCCCTTCACTACCCCAAACCTGTCCCCTGTGTAGGGACAGGTGTGCCCTCTGCCACCACACCCCATCCTCGGGATGCTCTCTTACACCCCAGAGTGACACCAAATTCAGGGGGCTCCGTGGTGGCACAGCCCCAGCTGAGGGGGGATAAGGCACCGTGAGAGCAGCAGCAGCAGTGGACAAAGGTAGCTGCAGGGCTGGGGGGTCGATGTGAGGGGGGTTGTGATTAWATTTGCTTTAATTGTGCTCATTTGGACTCACTTCATTGATCAACCTCACACAGCAGAATTATCCCCACAGGGCAGGGGGGCTGCCACAGGGTTTAGACACCCACAGTGGGGGTCTGGCTACGCACTGGRGGGGCTGCCCAGATGGAATGTGCCCACATTTCCCCAGGGTGGGGGGTCTGCCCATGGGAGGGGGCTGCCCAAAGCAGGGGCTTGCCCAGGGGATGCTCCCACTGTGCCCTGGTGCTCCACAATCACTGGACTCAGCCCCTTCCYACCCAGCACCAGGGTTCCCCCAGCCCCTTCCCATTCCCACTCCTGTGAGCGTAACTGCAGGAAGGAAGAGCCTGAGAGCCGCTTTTTCTGAGGTTTTTTTGGTTTTCTTTTTCAGTCAAGAAACTCTTTCCCAGCACTCCTCAACCACGAGTGGCTGCACACCACGTCCCCCCACGCCGGGATCTGCACCGCGCACGGATAATCCATCACAGCCCTTTCCCAGCCCTTCCCACGTGGAGAGGGATCCAAGGGGCCTTCGCACGGCAGCAGTGGAGCAGAATGCAGAGGCTGAGTGTGCGGTGCCTCCGTGCTGCCGGTGCCATCCCGTGTCCTTCCGTGTCCGTGTGTCCCTCAGCGTGTCCCCGTGCATGGCTCCGTGCCGCAGCCGCACGTCCCGCTGCACCAGCGCCTGTGCCGGGCTGAGCCCTGCGGTGCGGCCGCCTGTTCCCGGCTGTCCTTGTCTGTCTGTCCCTGTGCCGTGTCCGTGTGTCCTGGCGTGCTCAGCTCTGTCCGTGCGGTGCCGGAGGGTCCCCGTGGCCCCCGGCCGCTCCCTCCTAACTCGATTGCCGTCCCGCGTAATGAATCGCCCGCCGTAATCTAATCGTGGTTACGAGTGATTGGGATTTATTTCAGCGTTTTCAATCAATTACCGCCTTTTATTGCAAAAAAAGAAAAAAAAAAAAAAAAAAAAAACCCTCAGTGCCCTGAGAGGGACCCCGGTGGCAGCCGCTGCCAGGCCTCAGTGCCCGGTATCCCCCAGTGCTGCTCCCGCTCCTGTTCCCGCTGTGTGGTCCCCGGTACCCCATGGGCTCCCCTCGCCCTGTGCAGCCCCCCCCTATCACACAGCCCCTCAATTTGCTCTGCCCCCTCCCCGCATTGCACACAGCCCCCCAACGTTGCACTGTCCCACACATTGCTCTGCATGGCCTCCCCACGTTATACAGCCCCCCCAACAATGCACAGGCCCCCAGCATTTCACTGCACATGCCCCCAACACCTACACCCTCACCTAGCAGGGCCCCCAACCATCCCAAACCACCCCAATGCAGGCCCCCAACACTGCACACTCCCACCCTGCTCTGCATGGCCCCCCGRCATTGCACAGCCCCCGACATCGTACGCCCCCATTGCACATCCCAATAACGCACATCCCCCTTTGCTCTGCACGGCTCCCCACATTGCACCCCCTCACTGCACGCCCCCCAACCCTTCACCCCCCGGCTCGCACGGCCCCCTCCCGTCCCCGGCAGCCCGCCCATGGCTCCGCCGCCCGTCCCGGACCTGCGGCCGGCGCTGCCCGCGGCCCCGTTCCCCTCTCGCCGCTCTTTGATCCCGCTCGCTCCGGCCCGGGGCGCTCCGGGGTGTGCGCGGGGGGACCTGGAAACCGCCCCCGCCGCGCGTGTCCCCCCCCACCCCCCGGGGGGGGCGCCTTGAAACCGCCCGCGGCACCGGCCAATGGGCGCCTTGTTTACACTGCGTGATTGACAGCTCGCTGGCGCGCCGCCAGCCAGTCAGAGCGCGGGGGGGGCGCTCGCGCTGCGGCGGGGGGGGGTGCGCAGCAATGCAATTCCGCCGCCCCTCCGCCCCGAGCGCCCTCTGCGCCTGCGCGCCGCTCCCTCCTCCCCATTCATCCGCCGGGCTTGAATTAGGCGCCGCCGTTCCGCGCCGCTCGCCGCGCGCTGATTGGCAGGAGCGCTGGCGGCCCGCCAGCCAATCGGCGGCGGCGCTCGCTTGACGCGCGG
>NW_026623848.1:235467-256409 GCF_030028575.1 Malurus melanocephalus | reverse complement strand
TTATTTTTATTTGTGTTTTGGGCATTATGTTTTTTTTTCCTTTGCTTACTCGGATTTACTACGTTTTAAATTTTTGGGCGTTAATTATTTTGCTTTTTTTAAATTTTTTTTTTCAATTTATTCCTTGTAAATTTCCTTTTTTTTCCTGCATTTTTACCCTATTATTTATTTTTTTGCTTTATTTGTGTGCACCTAAATATTTCTTTGCATATTTCCGGCATCAAAATATTTTCTACGTTCTTCTTTTTCCTACAAAAATATTTTTGATCTTCATCTTTTTTTCCCCAAAATATTTTTCCCTTGTATCTCTTTCCACCAAAATATTTTCCCCTTCTTTTTTTCCCATTAAAACATTTCCTTTTCATCTCTTTATATTTAAACATTTTTCCCTTAAAATCCGTCGCTTCGAAAAGCTTCGCCTTAAAATTTTGTTCATTAAAATTTTGTGCGTGAAAACATTTGTTCGTTAAATCGTCTGCTCATCAAACGCCGCTTCACTAAATCGTTTGCGCCTTCAAACATTTTCGCGTCGAGCCCTTTTTGCCTTAAATTTTTTGCTTTAAATATTTTTCCTTTTCGTTTTTTTTTCTCATTATTATTTTCGCTTTACATTTATTTTTTTAATCTCCATTAAAAAAAAAAAAAGAATCCAAACAATTATTTTTCACGTATTTTGCTCGGCTTTATTTAAGGAAATACACATGTTTTGTTCCCGGCCCGTGTTTCTCCCCCCGGGGCTCGCCCCGGTGCTCCCCCCCGGTCCCCGCGGCCCCGGCCTGGCCCCCCGCGCCCCCCGGCCGCGCTCGCAGCCCCGCTCCCCTTTGTTCGCCGCCGCCCGGCCCGTGCCCGGCTCCCCCCGCCGGATCGGGCCCCCCGGCCCCGGCGCTGCCAGAACAATGACCCGGCGGGCGGGAGCCGCGGCCGGGCACCGGCAGAGACCGGGAATCGCGACCGGGAGACCGGGGAAATACCGGGAGAGCGGGGCAGGGCGACGGGGACGGAGCAGGGAACCGGGGAGAGCAGGGTCCGGACACTGGGAAATATTGGTGAAGCGGGGCCGGGGGAACCGGGCTGGAGGGAAAAGGGGAAAATACCGAGGAACCGGGGCTGGGGAAGGAAGGAAACCGGGGGACCGCGGCGGGGTAGGCGCCGAGCACCGGGGAGGCAACGGGAAGCGGGGAAGCCGAGGGCGAGCGGGGCCGAGCCCCAGGGAAATACGGTCGGTGAACCGGGAGAGATAAAAGAACCAAGCGCCGGGAAACCGGAACCCGAGCAGCGGGCAGAAAGGGTCGGAGCAGCGGGAAGCGGGCCCCGGAGCGGGGACAGCCGTGCTCGGGCTCCAGGCGAGCGGGGTTGAGAACCGGGAGTGCTGGATAAAGGGGGGGCTTCGCTCGGGGAGCACCGGGAACATGGAGTGGGGGGGGCTGTGTGCTGAGGAAACTGGGGATCATGAACTGGGAGTACTGGGGAAAGGGGGGGCCGTGCTCCGGGGATGGCAGCGAAACGGACGGTGCGCCGGTGGTACCGGGGAACCCGGGGCCCTGCGAACCGCGGGGAAAGGASGCTGTGTGCTGGGGAAGCTGGGAGCGGAGTGCCGGGGCGTGGGGGCTCTGGGGTGCAGGGATGGCCGTACCCCCACCCCAGCTGTGCTCTCACTCTCTCCTTTCTCTCCCCGTGCCAGGAGCGGAGGATGAGCCGACAGCCCCGGCGCGGAGCGCGGCACGAAGCCCGCCGAGCCGGCCCGGCGCGGCGCTGAGCATCGCCCGCGAGCCGTGTCGGGGTCCCGCCGAGCCCCCCCGCGGGTGGGTGCCCCCGGCATGGACGGCCGTGACTTCGCGCCCCCGCCGCGGCTGCTGTCGGAGCGGGGCAGCCTGGGCCACCGGCACGGCACGGGGCGCGTGGCGGGGTCGGCACACGGGGCCGTGCAGCCCCCCGGACACTTCCAGCCCACCAAGTACTTCCCGGCGCCCATCTCCATGGCCACGCACACAGGTCAGAGGGGTCGGGACGGCCGCGGCGTGGGGGGCCGGGAGGGGTTGGGACGCTCGGCTCTGCACGGCCCGGGAGCTCGGCACGGCCCCGGGAGCTCGGCCTCCCTTTGTGCCGTCCTCACTGTCACCGCGCCCGCTGGTTTTGGGGTGAGGACTCGCACACGGGGGACATCCTCCTGCACTGCCGCTCCTCCGGCATGGGAGGAGTGTGACCCCGGGCTGCTCCGGCGAGATCSCGGTGCCGGGACACGGAGGCGCGTTCGGGGCGAACGAGGAGGCCGTTATGCGCGGGCCCGTGGGGTGGCGGTGGAAGGTCACCGAGCCCGGGCTCGATATTCGGCGCCGAAGTGTCAGGGTGCGAAGGGGTTGGCGGCGTGTGTTCGCCGCGGCAGCTGCGGGAGCCGGACAAAGCGCGGCACACGGCCGAGCTCGGCGCGGCCAACAGCACCGGCGCGGGGTCACCGGATCCGGCGGCCGCGGCGAGCTGCTCGCACGGCTTTGTCTGCGGCATGTGCTCGGCTGCGGCCGGGCAGGGCTGAACCGGGGTGYGCAGGGCTCAAACCGGGGTTCTCTGCACTGGGGGCTTTGAGGGCACAGCCGGCCTGGAGCCCCCTGCCGCTGCCGAGCTCCGGGATGGAGCCGGAGCGGGAGCCGTGTGCCGGCGCGGCGCAGTGCCGGGGCCCCCCGCTTCCCGCCGGCGCAGGCGGTTGTCTGGCCGCGGCACGGCGGCAGCGCCGGTTATTGTCGCCGCCTTGATGAGCTGTGAATACTAATAAAATTATATCTGCTTTAATGGGATTACAATTAGTGCGTGGATTAGGGCGGGGGGCACGGCCGGGCCGGCGCGGGGGGGTGGAAGCGGTGGGGGCTCTTGGAAGGAGGTGGAAAGCGGGGGGCACCGGGGGGTGCCGGGGAGGCGGCGCCGGATCGGGCCCGCGGCCGGGGCGGTTTCGCTTTGTGCCGGCGGCCCCCGCTGCCGGGACCACCGCCGGGCTCGGGGGGCCGCTCTGGCTTCCCCCAGCTTTGTTGGGCGAGGAGTGTGGATGGGGGCTTGGAGCCCGGCCCCGGGATGTGGGMTAGGGGTGGGAGTTGGGCTGCTCTCCGGCCCGCGGTGACCGCGCGGGGGATCCCGGAGGGACGCCAGCGCCGGGGTGCTGCTGGCTTCCATCCGGCTTTCCTCCGGCTTCTCTCCGGCTTCCCGCCGCGGCGGCGTCCCCGTGCAGGACCCTCACACCCGCCGGGGCCTGGGCGACACATGGGAGCCCGAACGCACCGGAGGTTGTTAAAATAACATGGATCCGGCTAAAAATACCCCGGCAGAAACGCGCCGAAAAAAAAAAAAAAAAAAAAAAAAAAAAAAAAAAAAACAGAGAAGCCAAACCCAACAACAGAACGAGCTAAAAATATTCTGGCTTTGGCAGGGCCGGCGCAGCCGGAGCGCTTCCCAGCGAGCTGCGCTCCGAGCTCCGCGCGGCCGGAACGCCGCTGGGGCGGACAAACCGGATAATTTAGTGGCCGGCACGGTGCCGGCGGGAGCGGGGYCCCCATCCCCAGCACCCCGTGTCCCCCCGGCATGGCCCGGCCGCAGTGCCGGCAGCCGTGGTAGCGTGGCGTGGTAATTAACGCCGATGATTGATAATTACCCCACCCAGCGCACGGAGCCAACCCGCGGTCGGCCGTGGCGTGGCGATGCCGGTGCGGTACCGGGGGGCACGGCGGGGCTGGGGGGGCTCTGTCCGCGCTCCCCCAAATGGCTCCCGGCGTGGGGCCGGACTACACCTCCCAGGAGCCTTTGCCGGGCCCGGTGGCCGCCCTGGGAATGGGAGATAAAACTGTTTTCGTTGATTTTATTAAAGCCGTAACTCAGGGCCGCTCGTTGTTGGAACTGAGCGCTCCGGCCGCCGTCGGGTTCGGCGCTGGCTGGGTGCTGGGACCGGGACTGAGCTGCCGGCACGGCCTGGGGGTGCGGGGATGGAGACCCCCGGAGGCACCGGAGCCCACCCAGACGGGGCGCAGCCCCTGCACCCCCATTTCAGTGGGTGCCACCACCCAGCACAATCTGTGTGGAGCAGGACCCGGGGTCCCAGTGCCTCTGCCATGGTCGGGGGGTGGGGAACTCCGGCAGAGACCCGACCAAGCCACGCTGGGGCCTGGCCACAATTTTTGCCCTTCGGATGTTTTTGTGGACTAGTGGAGAGTTGTGACTGCGCCGTGATTGTGACTGAGTTGTGATTGTCACCGTGGCCGAGCCCTCGGCTGGGAGCAGCACAGCCGTGCCCGCGTGTGGCTTTGACCCCGGGGGTGTGTTTGTGTGCATCCCGGTGCCGGTGCACATCCCAGTGCCGGTGTGCGTTCCAGTTCTGACCCGCAGCCTGGCCCTGGCAGTGCCGGTGTGCATTTTGGTGCTGGCACACAGCCTGGCCATGACAGTGCAGGTCCCAGTGCACATCCTGGTGCATCCCAGGGTGCGTCGGCGGCTGGATGTGCTCCCACACCTGTCCGCTCCCTGGATTACCCCGCAGCCTGGGGGCTGTGCAGTTCCTGGCACGGCTTTGAGGGGGGATTTGGGCGGTGATGGTGGAAGGCAGGTGGGGACGGTGCCCCTGGCTGGGTGGTGACACAGGGCCGGGTGCCAGCGCTGCAGCCGCTCTGCATCGCTGCGTCCCTGGAGACGGATCTGACAAGGGGCTGGAGGCCGTGGCACGGCTCCGGCACAGCTCCAGCCYGGGGCTCCCTGCTTCCCCCAGCCCCCCGTGCAGCACATTGCCAAAGTGTCAGAGTTAAACCAGATCTGGAGATTAATTCGGCTGCTCCTTGGTACCCAAGGGTCCATGCACGGCTGGTGGGAGCAGCGGGATGTGCAGAACCCGGGATCCCTACCCAGAGTCATCCCCAAGTGGTTCCACTGTTCCTTAGTCATGAGCTGGATCCAGGCGGAGATGCTGGCACGTGCCAGGCCCTTGGGGACAGGCAGCTGCCACCAACCCCCAGCGCTGCCCAAGGGACAGATGGGCTCCACAGAGAATTCGAGGGCCACTCTGGGCACCCCCRGCTCCTCGGGATGCCCAGCCCTGCCTGTGCCCTGCCGGCCCCACAGCATCACCCCAGGGCAGAGTCTGACCCTGCTGGGTCCCGGGGGAAGCAGGGGGTGGACAAGTCCTGGCAGCCCMTCAGGATCACTCTGTCCCCCTCCTGGGACCCACATGTGTGACATTCACAGGGAACCACGTGTCGTGAGGTCCCCATGGGTCCCACATTTTGGGGGGGGTTCCCAGGAGTACTTGGCATCCATGTGACCCCATGAGTGGGGTGGGACATCAGGACCCTCCCTGGCTTCCCTGCGCTGCAGAAATGCTCTTGCAAAGCACATGTGTCGGGTTGTGCTCTGGGTGTGCAAGTCATGTGTGCAGGATGTGTGCACAGAGCACACGCGTGTGCCAGGAGTGTGCACCACCCTCACCCCAGTGAGTGTGCAAGTGCTGAGTGTGCAGTGGCTGTGGCCAGCGCAGCTGCCAGTGGCATTCCGAGGGGATAACCCGTGTGCTAGCACTGGGATCGCCCTCCTGGCCCCGTGGGGCACGTTCCAGCAGCATTTCACCATCGTAGCGTTCGTTTAGTGCCGTAACAATATGGATTCAGTTGGAGTTACAGCGCTGAGGGAGCCAGAGCCCATTTATTCGCTGTTTTCCAAATTTTTAAAGGGGCTGTGTGGGTTGTGAAACACGTGGAGGGGCTGGGGACTGCCCCCCACCGTCTGCCCTGTTTGGGGGTCCCGGGTTGTCCCTGCCAGGTCCCTGCCAGCTCCCGGCCCTCCACCCACAGCCCTGACTCCATTAAGAATGTTCCAGCCCCGAAATAGCCAAGGGAGAAACCCAACCCTGCGCACGTCCCCCCTGCCACCGCCGCGGTCCTGGGTCTGTCACCACATTGGGGATCCCAGAGCAGCCGTGGGCTGAACACCCCCAGGACCRTGGACCCCCCTCCCAAATGCTCACCCTGAAACTTTTTGCCTTCCCAACACATTCCCATCTGCGYTGCACTTGGAGTGGGGGCGAGGAGCAGCTGGGGGGAAGGGAGCACCTCTTGTTGCCCTCTCCCGAGTCCCCCCARTACCCCCCACCCCCCTTGGCGCTGTCAGTGTGGCCGTGCTGAGACCTGGCACACTTATCACACGTGTGACCCTCTGCGGGTTTGGGGCCAAGGGAAATTTTGTGCCGGAGCCGGGAGCGATGCCGGCAGGGCTGAGTCACAGCAGCGGCCTCAGGGAGCCCAGCCAGGGAGTTCCCAGGGTGACGCTGCCGGGGGGCGGCGGGGGGGCCCGGGGTGGGACCCCGCAGCCCATCTGTCCTGTGCTGGCAGCCGTCCCCACGGTGCTGTGCCCGTCCTGGCACGGGCTCTGCCAGTGTGTTCATCGGTGACACGAGTTGTGCCCGCTCTCAGGGCCTGGTGGCACCGGCGGCTCATCGGTGACACGAGCCGTATGCGTTCTCGGTGACCCGTCCCTGTCCTCRCAGTGACTGTGGCTGGAGGGGCAGAACCAGGGGGCTGCTCTGTGCCCCTGCTCAGAGCACGAGGCCGTGGCGAGTGGCAATGTGGGATCGGCGGTGCTGGCCACAGGGCTAGCGTGCACCGGGGGACYCGTGAGTCAGCGGGTGGGCGGTGGGGAGCGGCGGCCCCACAGCCCCCCGGGACACCCCGGCCCCGCCGCCATCAGGGCGGGGTGAGGGGTTATTTTTTTCCAGCCCRTTTCACAGCTTCCAGAAAAGTCTCATTCTGGAAAGCTCGGCTTCCCGCCCGGCACAGCCGGCTGCACGCCCGCGCGGGGTCCCCCGACACGGCCGGGGCTGCGGTGTGCAGGACGGGTTTGGCACGGGCAGCACCGGGCAGGGATCCCCCGGGATGCGYTGGCACGGCGGGAGTGCCCACCCGTGCCGGTGTGTGTCCGGTTCCCAGGGCTGCGGGTGGGATGCGGCCGTGCCCCCGGCCCACGCGGCCCTGCCCGGCTCGGCCCGGCCCTGCCGCGGAGGAAGGAGCGAAGCTGCCTGAAACCACATCCCGACACTCATCCCAGAGGCATCCCGGTGGGATTAGCCGGGGAGCGTGGGCCGGCTTAGAGAGCAAAGCATCGCTTCCTGCCCYGGCCGGGCAGGCGGCCAGCCCGCGCTCCACTCCACGCCACGCGTGCCGAGCCGTGCCGAGCCGTGCCACAGCCGCTCCGGCAGTCACGGACGTGGGCAATGGCGCTGTGGGTTCAGGGGGGGCTGCTCCCCCATCCCGGCTCCCCCATCCCAGCTCCCCCCATTCCGCYTCCCCCCGCCCGGCCGCTGGCCACCAGCTCCGAAGTTTCCACCATGATCTCACGGTTTGGCCGGGATGGGAGCGGGATGGGGGGCGGGATGGGGAGTGCCGGCCATGGGCCTCCCCAAGGGTGCTGGGGGCCCCCCCGGGCTGCGGGGGAGGCAGCAGGGTCAGGGTCAGGGCTGTCCCTCCTCCCTGCGCACACACACACACACACACACACACACACACACACACACACACACACACACACATGTGTGAACACGCATGGCACAGCACAGCCCGTGCCCCTGGAGCTTGGCATTGTCCCGGCACTGGGAGCAGCCTCTGTCCCCTGGTGGGGAGGAGCAGCATGGGGAGGCACACGCGTGTGCAAAGCCTGCCATGTGCTGGCACACGTTGTGTTCAGGGCATGTACAGGGCAGGGCTCTGGTGCCCCTTGCACACCCTGGAGCCCCGTGGGGCTGGGGGTGAGAGGGTCGTGAGGGCTGTGATCACACAGGGTGCACGAGTGCTCACAGGGGATGTTCACAAGCAGCGTGTGCCCGAGGGACGGGGTGACGTGTGGGGCATGGCAGCACCAGTGAGGGGTGTGAGCACAAGGGACGTGTGTGCCCAGGGACTGTGTGTGCACAAGGGACAGTCACACGGGGATGGTGGCACTGGGGCTGTGTGGTGTGTGCCCAGGGGATGAACCATGGGCTGCCCAGCCCCGTGGCAGCCGTGCGCACACGCGTGTGCACAAGGGAGCGGGATGGGTCGGGTGATGTGAGCAGGGCATGCGCAGCCCCCTGACTGCCCTCAGCCCCCTGACTGTCCCCTCAACCCCTCTGACTGCCCTCAGCCCCCCAGAATGTGCCCTCAGCCCCCTGACCGTGCCCTCTCCCCACAGCCGGCAGCAGCCTGATGGGGAGTGCCCCCCCCTCGTCCTTCATGGGGGGCTTCCTGAGCAGCAGCCTGGGCTCGGGGGGACCCAGCCATCCTGCCGGCCCCGCTGCCTCCCCCCCAGAGCCGGCCTTCTGTGGGCCCCACTCCGGCACCTCCCAGATCTGGTTCTCCCACTCCCACGAAGGTGAGTGGGCACCGGGGTGGGGTTGGGCCGGGGGTTTGGGGTGGCCGGAGGCGGTCGTGGCTCTGCCCAGTACCAGTGGTCATGTCCTCCCAGTGCCCACATGGATGGGATCCAGACCCCCTGGTCAGCAGCTTCTGGGTGATGGGAGGGGCCCTACGGCCACCATTGTGCCCCAAAGTCCCCCTGGGCATCCCCAGGGACCAGGGTCAGACCCCACAGTGGGGGTTCGGGGCGGCCGGAGAGGCTCGTGCTGTGCTGCAGAGCCCCAGCAGAGTCTGGTCCAGCTCCTTTCACTGGTGATGATGAACCCGGGCAGGGACCCTCGTGCTGGGGCAGGTGACAGTGTGGGGACCCCAGGACAGCCCTGGTTCAGCCGAGTCCCCGTGCCCCTCCATGCGCTGGCGTCTCCGTCCCGYCGGAGGAGCGGGAGCGGGGCGGCGGTGCTGGCGCGGGGCCCTGGCAGCCRGCCCGGCTGGTAGTTTGACCGGCTGCCAGCTGGCTCCCGGCGATCCGGGGGGGCACGGGGGGACGGGGACGGGCAGCGCACGCGGCTGACGGACAGCCCGCCCGAGCCGTGCCGAGCCGAGCCAAGTACGGCCGCTGCTGAGGCTGGGGGGTGTCAGCATCCCCTCGGCTCCCAGAGWGGGGGTCCCAGCCTGGAGGGGATCACGGCTGTGCAGTTCCCTGTGCAGAGAGTTCCCTGTGCAGAGTTCCCTGTGCAGAGATTTCCCTGTGCAGAGAGCCGGCGCGGTGCGGGTCGGGATACCGGGGGCAGGTGCCACTCCAGCCCTGCTGACTCGGTGTCCCCAGCCCCAGGGTACCCCCGCTTCTCTGGGAGCTTGGCCTCCACCTTCCTGCCCATGGGCCACCTGGACCACCACGGCAATGGCAACGTGCTCTATGGCCAGCACCGCTTCTACGAGAGCCAGAAAGGCAGGTACCGGGGTACGGGCATCCCCGGGGTGCCCCATGGGGGCAGGGCTGGGGGGATCGGGGCCGGTGTTTGTGCCCGAGCAGGTGGGGCTGGGATGGTGGGTGCCCATCCCAGCGCCGCTYCGCCTTTTCTCTGTGTTGTGGCGGGCGCTAATGGGGCGGGACGTGTTTGGGTGGGACCTAACGAGCCCGAGCCTTCATCCCGCTCCTCCTCTCGGCTGCTGGCTGGGTGGGGGRTGCGCGGGGGTCTCACCCATCGCCCTCCCCTCCAGATAACTTCTACCTGCGGAACCTTCCGGCGCAGCCCCCCCTGCTCCCCGCCAGCCACGGCTTCCCCGGCATCACCCGCGCTGCCCCCGGGCCCCCCGCCGGCTCCTGCAGCCGGGAGCGGGAYGCCGGCCCCCTCCCCAAGACCCCCAAGGACTACGAACGCTTCCTGGCGGCCAAGGAGAAGGGGGGCAAGGGGGACCCCAAGGAGCGGCTGCCCGAGGAGGACCCCAAGGAGCGGCACAAGGCGGTGCTGCCGGTGCCGCCCGAGGGGCACTGCAAGGAGGGGGTGCCATCGCGGGGGTCCGGCGACGGGCGCCCCAAACCCCTGGCCTCGTGCCTGCTGGGGGCCAAGGGGCTGGACGGGGACGGAGCCCGCGCTGCGCTGCCCAGCTGTGCCGGGAGCGCCCTGCCCCGCGCCGCCCGCTGCGCCCCCAAGGAGCGTGAGCCGGGGGTCCCCGAGGCGCCCCAGCCCTACGGCGAGGCGGTGGAGCGGCGGCAGATGCTGCACCACGCCGTGTCCTACGCCGTGCCCGCCGCCGGATCCTTCCCCTGCCTCCCTCTCCATGCCGGCCCAGAGGTGCTGTGCCCGCTGCCCGAGCCCCCYGCCCGCGAGCTGAAGCTCAGCGGGGCCACCTTGGTGCCCTCGGTGGGGCCCCCGACGGACAAGAGCCGCTCCTTCCAGGCGGAATCCGGCGGGATGGAACGCGGGGACGGCAAGGAGCGGCACGCCGAGGCGGGGGCCGAGSCCTACGGTGCCCCCTTCCACCACCCGCTGAAGGCCGAGGGGCCGGCGGAGCGGCGGCTGGACTGGGGGGCTCCRGGCGCCCGGCTCAAGGGGCTGGAGTACCTGGGGGGGGGCGCAGCCGAAGGACCCCCCTTCTCCGGCCGCTGCCCRGCGCCCAAGGCGGCTCTGGAGAAGGGCTACTTCGAGGTGCCGCCGGCCCCCGACTGCTCCCGCGCCCCCCGGCCCGACCCCCTGGGCGTCCGCGTGGGCCCCTCCTGCTGCACTTTAGAGAAGGGTCCCCCCAAGGACCCCCCGGCACAGAAGGTGGCGCGGATCCGGCACCAGCAGCACCCTGAGGCCGAGGCGGCCGAGGGCAAGCGCAAGCCCCTGGAGCTGGGCACCCTGGGCTACGGCGGGCACCCCCTGCCCCCCTGGGGGGTGCAGGGCCAGGGGCCCCCCCTGGCCGTGGCCGAGGAGCGGAAGGGGGGGCCGTACCTGGACCCSTTCGGCACGGGGCTGGTGCGGGCGCAGGAGGTGCCCAACGCCCCCGACGAGGTGTCGGCCATGAAGAACCTGCTCAAGTACAGCAACGGGGCGCTGCTGGGGGGACAGAAGGGCCCCCCCTTCGTGGGGCTGGGCAGCACCAAGGGCAGCTGCGCCCACCAGGACGCCAAATTCCCGTCGGCAAAGGGTCAGCCGGAGCTGGAGCGGCCGGACTGTGCCCGCAGCCGGGAGCACGAGGCTCTGGGCCCCGGCAGCACYGAGGGCGAGGTGCGGCAGCCGCCCGTGGGCATCGCGGTGGCCGTGGCRCGGCAGAAGGACACGCTGGGCCGCCACGAGCCCTACGGCACCGGCAGTGCTGGTGGTGCTGGGCGACAGCGAGCGGCTGCTGGAGTCAAAGGTAAGGGCTGGGGATGGGGCCGGGGCTGGGGGGGCTGGTGGTGCCACGCTGATGCCACCGTGGTGTCCCCGTGGCAGCGGGCACTGCACGCCCCGTGCACCTGATGGAGCTGGAGGCAGAGGAGGAGCGGGGCCGGCTGTGCGAGGAGCGCCTGGGGCTGCCTGGGCGGGACATCCTGCTCCAGTGAGTGACGGGGCCGGGGGGAGATGGGGGACCCTGGGGTGAAGGGTGGGAAATGCAGGTCTCCATCTGTGTGTGCGTTTTGGGGTGCAGGGGTGGGAGATGGGATCTGGTGGGTGTTGCTGCTCATGCAGGGATGGGTAATGAGTCCCTTTAGGGTGTGCTGCGGTTCCAGGGGTGCTGATGGGGGTGCAGGGATGGAAGATGGCGGTCTCTGTGGGTGCTTCTGGGGGTGCAGGGGAGGGTGATTCCAGCGCTGCCCCCGCACTCTGTGCATCCATCCCCTCTTCCCGCAGGGACAACAAGGACCTGGTGGAGTTTGCCCGGATGCACCCGTCGGGGGGGTGTCCCGGGGAGCTGACCCCCCACCTGATGATGGCGGGGGGCTCGTCGCTGCCGGCGGGGCAGCTCGGGGGRGACCCCGCCGCCCACGCCCACCCTGCGCACACGCACTGGCTGCCCCGCACCCGCAGCCCCTCCATCTGGATGGGGGGACACTCCTACGGTCAGTGCCGGCTCCGGGGGGGTTGGGTGGGTGCTGACCCCCAGCGCTGGGGTGCTGACAGAACCCCCCATCCTTACAGGCATCGGGCACCCCGCCCTGCACCAGAACCTGCCCCCTGCCTTCCCCGCCTCCATGCCCAGCGCCATGCAGCCCGTGTTCCCCCTCGCCCAGGACCCCCCTGCCCAGCTCGTCATCCTCCCCACGGAGCCCCCGGCCCACGGCACCCCCCACACGCTGGGTGAGCCTGAGACCCCCACCTTGGGCTGGGGAGGGGGGTCCTGGGGGCTGGGGGCGTCTGAGAGAGAGGAGAGGGGGTCCTTAGGGGTGCAGGGTGGGAGATGGGGGTCACTGCAGTTTCTTTTGGGGGTTTATGGGTGACGGGGTCCCTCGGGCTGCTGCTTGGGGATGCAGGACTGGAGGATGGGTCCCTTTGGGGGATGCAGGGTGGGAAACGGATCCCTGGGGGTGCTTTCGATGGTGCAGGGGAGGGGGATGGGGTTCTTGCAGATGCTTTTGGGGTTCAGGAGTGAGAGATGGAGATCTCTGGGCACTGCTGGGGTCTGTGGGATGATCCTGAATTGACCCCCCACTGCCGGCAGCCGACGTGATGGACCAGGCGTCGCTGTGGCCCCCCATGTACCCGGGCCGGGGTCCCGGTGCCCACCTGCAGCACACGGGGCAGCTCCCTGTGTACCCACGGTCGCAGTTCCTGCGGCAGCAGGAGCTCTATGCCCTGCAGCAGCAGCAGCAGCAGCAGCAGCAGCAGCAGCAGCGGGCAGCCCAGGCCCTCGAGATCCAGCGCCAGGCGCACGGCCAGGTACCGGGGCTGGGGGTGGAATGGGGTGGGGGGCTGGCTGGAGGATGGAGGGTGGGTTATAGGACTGGGGTGGGAGATTTTGGGAAGGACTGGGGAGTGCTGGGGACAGGCAGCAGGGCAGGGACCGGACCATGGAGCTGGATGGGGATGAGGGATGCAGGAACCAGGCTGTGGGGCAGGTAGTGACACGTGTCCCCTCGTTGTCCCCTGCAGCGGAAGCCGGAGGAGCAGCCCCTGGAGCTGGAGGAGGGGGTTCCCGAGAAGCCCCTCAAACCCTCCCACAAAGCAGTTGCCTTAAACCCCCCGGCCAAGGGCTTGACCTCGGCGGCCCCCGCGCCCCCCAAGCTGTCCCCGTGCTGCCACTCGCCGGCCCTGCGGCACCCGGCCAAGTGCCCCGTCACCCTGCCCACGGCCCCCTGCACTTTACCCGCCTGCCCCGCCGCCAGCCCCGCYGTGGCCCCCCGCTCGCCGGCCGCCAGCCCCCTGCCCGCCCCCAGCAAGGGCAGCGACGGCGAGGACGCGCGGGGCGAGGGGCAGCCCCCGCGCCGCTACCCCAAACCCCTGGAGCCAGGTAGGACCGCGGGGACGGGGAACGGGGAGAGGGCGGCCGGGGGAAACCGGGGCACCGCCGCTGATSAGCGCCCGCTCCCCGCAGACCTGCCCCCCGGCTACGGCTACCCCRCCCCGGCCATGGGCTACCCCGCGGCGCACTCGGCCGAGCCGGCRGACCCCGACCCCGTGCACGCCGGCTCCCCGCCCGCCGAGCCCGAGCAGTCCCGGACCTTCAGCCCCACGGTGGAGGCGCTGCGGGAGCCGGGACCCCCGCGGGACCCCCCGGCCGAGGGTCCCGGGGCGCTGCTGCACCGCCACCACCTGCTGCTCCCCCCGGGGCCGCTGTGCGGGGAGCGGGGAGCGGCTCCGGCCGGGGGCGGCACCGAGGAGCCCTTCGCGGGGCACCGGGAGGTGAATCAGGGAGCGCCGGAGCAGCCGGAGCAGCAGCGCCCCGTAGCCGAGCGGGGGGACTCCCCGCTGCCCCCCGCTGTGGAGGAGGAGGAAGAGGAGGAGGAGGAGGAGGAGGAGGAGGAAGAAGAAGAAGGCGACAGCGATGGCTCGGAGCCCGAGGGCAGCTGCGATGAGGAGGAGGAGGAGGATGGTGACATCCCCGATGGGCACCGGGGCTGTGCGGGCGGGCTGGAGGCGCTGATCGCTGCCAGCATCGACCTGGGGGAGCTGCCGGCGCTGGAGGAGCACCCCCCGGCCCCCCCTTCGCCTGCCCCCCACCCCTCAGGGATCCCCGGCATCGCCCTGCTCAGCGAACTCGCCGACCTGGAGCTGCGCCGGCGCCGCTGCGACCTGGCCAGGGAAGGTGGGTGACCCGGTGTCCCCAAGTGTCCCCAGTGCCCCCTGTCCTGTGGGGCTGGGAGGCTGTATGCCGTGCCATTCCGTGCCGTTCCGTGCCCCGCTCGCAGCCAGGGCTCGGCTCCAGCGCTGGCTCCAGGCAGGCTCAGGATTCCCTCYCAGCTCGGCTTCCCCAGGGAATCCCGGAGGCCCCAGCGGGGGTGGCCGAACGCCGAGCTGGCACATCCCCAGCCCGCGGGGCGGGAGGGAGGGAGCGTGGGGTGGGGGCACCCCGTGCTGGGTTTGGGTGGGGTCACCGTGGGGCGAGGGAGTGGCTGTGGGGTCCCACTCCCTGTGGATGGGGTGGTGCCCTCCGAGCTGGGGGTCTCCTGTCCCCCCTCATCCCCACAAGACCCTGCGCGGGGGTCCGGGATGTCCATCCTTGCTGACCCCGTGCCACCCCCGCAGGTGAGGATGAGGAGYTGCTGGCCTTCAACCTGCAGAACCTGGCCACGGTGGCGGCCGCCTGGTCGCTGGTGGAGGCGGCGGGGCGGGAGGGCAGCCCCCCGGCGCTCAGCCCTCTGCCCGTGTCCCCCCCGCCCCGCGCCCGTGTCCCCCGCCGCAAGTACACCTGGACCCCCAAAACCAAGGCCGTGAGTGTCTCCCGGGGGGGCGGGAGCGGGGTGAGCCGTGCCTGGTGTCACTGCCGGCCGTGCCCAAACGCCCCTGTCCCCAGGTGTGCCCGCTGAAGGCGGCCATGGAGCAGCTCAACACGCAGGAGGTGGAGGTGCGGATGCGCCTGGCCGAGCTCCAGCGCCGCTACAAGGAGAAGCAGCGCGAGCTGGTGAGGCTGCAGCGGCGCCACGACCACGAGTACGTGCTGTCCCCGTCCCTGTCCCCGTCCCTGTCCCCGTCCCTGTCCCCGTCCCTGTCCCCATCCCCATCCCTGTCCCCATCCCTGTCCCCATCCCTGTCCCATCCTGGGCCGGGGGCAGTAGGGACAGCGCTGACACTCATCTGCACAATGAGTTTGAGCCTGTCCTCAGCCTGGTTGCTCCGCTGACGGTTCCCCCGTTTTCCAGGCGTGACGAGAGCTCCCGGAGCCCGGCGCGGCGCGGGCCGGGGCGGCCGAGGAAGCGCAAACACTCGAGTGCCCTGGGCAGGGCTGAGAGCCGCAAGGTCAAGTGAGTGACCGGTGCTGCGTGTCCCCCCTTGGCCTGGGGGAAAAATCAATCTCCAGGRTTTTTGTCAGGGAGAGGAGGGAGGGGGAAGAGGGAATCGGCAGCTGGGGAGTGCAGGAGCCATCCCGGGTTCATCTGGGATGTGGTGCAGGATCCTTCCAGGGGATGCAGSRTGGAGCTGTGGGGTGCAGATTCCATCCAGGGGTGCAGGGTCCCCTCCCATGGGCACCGTGCCCACTCTGTGCCCCCCCCAGGGCGGTGAAGACCAGCCTGTCCCTGCTGTGTGCCGAGCTGCGGGGGGACCCCGAGCCCCAGAAGAAGAGGAGCAAACTGTCAGGGGGGACTTTCGGCAGCCTCCAGGGCTCCCCGGTGAGTCCCATGGGCTCTGGGGGCGTGTGTTCTCCCCCGATACCACCCCCACAAGTGCCCCCAGGGTGGGGTGTTGTGCCCTGTGTGCTGACTCGTGGGGTGTCACAGCTGAAGCAGAAGGTGAAGGGCAAGGGGCTGCCCCCCAGCCTGAGCCCCTTCCGCCGGAGGGACCCCAACCCTGCTGCCCGCATCCAGAAGAAACTGAACCGACCCAAGAGCTCCAAGGGCTCCAAGTACCAGGGGCAGGACCCCGGCCCCCGGCAGCCCCCACACTTCAGAGGCAAGGCGGGCACAGGGCTGGGGGCAGGACTGGGATGGGAGTGGTGGGGTGAGGTGTGGGATGGGGTACAGGGGCAGAGTGGAGATCAGGATTGGGATGGGAGTGGTGGGGTGAGGTGTGGGATGGGGTATAGGGGCAGGGTGGGGATCAGGATCAGGATGGGAGAGGTGAGGTGTGGGTTGGGGTGCAGGGGCAGGGTGGGGGTCAGGTTGGGCAGGGGTGTAGGGTTGGGGATGGAGATGTAGGGAATGGTGTGGGGATAGGGAAATTGGGGTTCTGGGGTCTGGGATGGGACTGGGGGGTCAGGGTTGAGGCTGGGGGTGCAGGGACACCCCTGGGTGCAGGGGTCCCTCACCRCTGTCCCCTCCCCTTGCAGATGAGCCTGAGGGGGACACGGACAGCGAGGAGGGGGAYGATGAGCCGGGGCTGTCGCTGCCCACGGGGCCGGTGGCTGTGCTGGGACCCTCCCCATCCTCCGTGGTGAAGATGGAGGCCAACGAGAAGGCCAAGAAGAAGAAGGAAAGGCAGGGGCTGCTAGGTAATGGGATCACCCTGGGAATGCCGGCGGGCACTGGGGTGAGGTGCTGAGACTGGGGGGGCACCGTGGGGTGCTCTGGAGCTCCACGGGGTGCCTGAGCCCTGTCCCCCACAGGTCCCTGCCGCCTGGGCAGCCCCGAGGGGGAGGTGAAGATCAAGCGGCGGCCGGTGAAGCCGGGGGGTGCCGGGAAGCTGGAGAAGGTGCCGGGCCGGCGGAAGACRGGAGGCTGCCCCGAGGGCAGCAAGAAGAAGCTGAAAGCCAAGGCCAAGGAGAGCCTGCGGCCCCCAGCCCCCGGCAGCCCCAGCCCCACGGGACCCCCAGGCAGCCTCTTTGGGGGCACCGACCCCCGGCTGTTGGGGCCGCGGGATGAGAGCGCTCGGCTGGGAGAGAGGGGCAAGAAGGGCACCCGCAAGAGCAAGGGGCTGCAGGCGGCCCTCAGGGTGAGCAGGGGCTGGGGGCTGGCACCCCTGGGCTGGGGGCACCAATGGGACCAGGGCATGCAGGGGTTGGGGTTTTTGGGGTGTTACAGTGGGATGTGGGTACAGATTCCTGGGGTGGTTGTGGGGCACTGATGGAACCGTGGGGTGCAGAGGGATGGGGGAAGGTTTTGTACAGACTCTGGGTGCTGGTGGAGCTGAGAGGGCACCAGTACAGGGACTGGGGTGGTGTGAGGCACTGGGGGGCCCTGGGGGGGATTGGGGTCACGCAGAGGGGTCATTGGCCCATCCCGACCCCCCTGCAGCGCAAGAACGGGGCGCTCTCGCTGGCCCTCTCCCCCCGGAGTGCCAAGACCATCCTGAGCAAGGGCAAAAAGCTGGCCAAGGTCAAGAGCAAAGTGGCCACCAAACAGGTGAGACCCGGGGGGGCTGTCCCTCACCCTGGCACGGCTCCCCCTTGCCCCCCACCCACCCTGATCCCCACCGTGCAGTGCAAGGGCCGGGCCGTCAGCAAACTGCTGGAGAGCTTCACCGTGGAGGACGACTTCGACTTCGACGACAACAGCAGCTTCTCGGAGGAGGAGGAGGAGCTGGGGGGCTGCCTGGGGGGCGGCTCGAGGGGGGTGCCCCACGCCTGTGCCATCCAGAAGGAGGATCTGCGGGACGGGCTGCACATCCTGATCCCCAAGGAGGACAGCCTGCTCTACGCCGGCAGCGTGCGCACCATCCAGCCCCCCGACATGTGAGTGGGGACTCGGGGGGCTGCCAGCGCTGGGGAGGGGGGTCTCAGCCATCTGAGGTGGTGCTGAGCCCCCTCCCTGCCCCCTCCCCAGCTACAGCATCATCATCGAGGGTGAGCGGGGGAACCGGCAGCGCATCTACTCGCAGGAGCAGCTGCTGCAGGAGGCGGTGAGTGGGGGGAGGTCGGGATGGGGGTCAGGGTGAGGGGTCGGGGTGCGAGTCCCGGACCCCACGAGCCCAGCACGGTGCTTCCTGCAGGTCCTGGACATCCRGCCGCAGTCCCGCCGGAGCCTCCCGCCCGGCACCCGCGTCTGCGCCTACTGGAGCCAGAAATCGCGCTGCCTCTACCCGGGGAACGTGGTGCGAGGTGAGGCTGGGTGGGGTCAGCCATGGGGCCGGGGCTGTCGGGGATCCCATGCCCATCCCAACATCCTCCCTGTGCCGCAGGCTCCTCCAGCGACGAGGAGGAGGAGGATGCTGAGGCTGTGCTGGTGGAGTTTGACGACGGGGACACGGGACACATCGCCGTGTCCAACATCCGCCTGCTGCCCCCCGACTTCAAGATCCAGTGTGAGGGACCGGGTTTTGGGGGGGGATTTGGGGGCTGTGGGGGGAGCAGGGCCAGCCTGACCACCCGCTCCCCACAGGCACYGAGCCCTCCCCGGCCCTGCTGGTGTCCAGCTCCTGCCGGCGGGTGAAGCGGGCGTGCGGCGACGTGGGCACCCCCGGGGCRCTGCCCTCTGCCCTCTGCTCCGACCACGGCCCCCAGACCCCCCGGAATTCCGGCAGGAAGGCAGCCAGCAAGGAGAAAAGTGGTATGGGGGAAAAGGAGTGGGAATCCCTGCCTGGCTGGGATGAGAGGAATGGTGTTGGGATGGGGARAAGGCACTGGGATGTGAGAAGGAGTTTTTGGGATGAGGGAAGGATACTTGGATATGGAGGAGTGTGCTGGAGTGTGGGGAAGAGCCTTGGGAGGTGCTGGGATTCCTGGGATGCACAAAAGAGTAGGAAGGAGTTCTGGGATGAGGGGAAGGGTGCAGGGTTGTGGGAAGGCTGTTTGTGGGGATGTAGGGAAAGGTGCCAGGATGCAGGCAGGGGAGAAGATTAACAGAGGGATGCAGGGATCTGTGGAACAGTGCTGGGATGCAGAGTTGGGGTYAAGGGGCTGGGAATATTGAGGTGCTGTAAAAGATGAGGAGCTGGGGTTGGAAGGGGCAGCACAACAGGGGCTGGCCATCAGCCCCGGAGCATCCCTCCCTCCCTCCTGCTGACCCTCATCCCTGTGTTCCGCAGGCAAAGCCGTGGAGGGGCTGTCAGGGGGCCGGGGGCCGGCGCTGGGTGAGGCTGCGGCCGGGCGGCGCGGGGGATCCCTGCTCAGCTGGGCCACCATGGCACAGACCAAGCGGAAAGCGGCGAACAAGGGCTCAGCCGTGCTCCAGAACCTCTTCCAGGTCAACGGCAGCGCCAAGAAGCTGCGGGCCAAGGAGACCCTGTTCCCGCTGCACCACCACCACCACCACCTCGCCGCCCCCGTCTTCGGCAACGCCTTCGGCGCTGACTCCTTCGGCCGCATCGCCAGCTCCTACAGCTCCTTCGGCCCCGGCGCCGGGCTGGTGCTGCCCGCTGCCCAGAAGCTCCTGCGCTCCAAGAAAGCCGAGCGCCTGGAGGCCGAGGTGGGCAGGAGCGGGCGCAGGAAGGCGGCGGGCAGCGAGTTCCTGGTCAAGCTGGACCACGAAGGGGTGACGTCCCCCAAGAACAAGACATGCAAGGCTCTGCTGTTGGCCGAGAAGGACTTTGGGGCCAGGCTGGAGCGGCCGCTGGGCAGCCACGGCTACGGACACGCCGGCCTGGGTGGCCGGGAGCGCAGGGGCCGCGCGGCCGCACACCCGCTGCCCGTGGGGCTGGCGCTGCGCAAGTACTCGGGGCACGGGGACTTCGCCCTGAACTGCGACAGCGACTGCCACAGCTCCTACTCGGACATGGACGAGGACGAGGACGCGGGAGGGCTCGGCGCCGACGTCCCCTCGCGCTTCATGACGCGCCTGTCGGTCTCCTCCTCCTCCTCGGGCTCCTCCACCTCGTCCAGCTCCGGCTCCATCTCCACCTCCAGCCTCTGCTCCTCGGACAATGAGGATTCCTCCTACAGCTCGGAGGACGAGGACTCGGCGCTGCTGCTCCAGACCTGCCTGTCGCACCCGGTGCCGGCGCTGCTGGCGCAGCCGGACGCTCTGCGGCCCAAGGGCACCGCGCCCCAGCGCTGCTTCCTGTCCAAGGCGGCCGCCGCCGGCCCCAAGGCCAAGCTCAAGCGCAAGGACCCCCTGAGCTTCGCCAAAGCCAAAGAGTTCTCCCGGCGGCAGCGCCTGCCCTCGGTGGAAAACCGGCCAAAGATCTCCGCCTTCCTGCCCGCGCGCCAGCTCTGGAGGTGGTCGGGGAACCCCACGCAGGTAAGGAGCCGGCACTGGGCATGGGCAGTGCTTGTCACCTTGGCACTGTTAGGGAGGGACGAGCAGGCAGGGACATGGGGACATGGCGGGTGCCACGTGCGCAGGGCACAGCCCCGGACGCTCGGGGTGCTGGGGACACCCTCGTGCTCAGGGYGCTGCCTGCGTGCTCCGAGCCCCCCGCCCTGGCACCGCTGTCCCCATCCATCCCCCCGCGGTGTCCCCACACCGGCACGGCAGCTTTGGGGGGTCCCTGAGCTGGCGTCCCCCCCGCAGCGGCGCGGCATGAAGGGCAAGGCGCGGAAGCTGTTCTACAAGGCCATCGTGCGGGGCAAGGAGACGCTGCGCGTGGGCGACTGCGCCGTGTTCCTGTCGGCCGGGCGGCCCAACCTGCCCTACATCGGCCGCATCGAGAGCATGTGGGAGTCCTGGGCCAGCAACATGGTGGTCAAGGTCAAGTGGTTYTACCACCCCGAGGAGACCAAGCTGGGCAAGCGCCAGAGCGACGGCAAGGTGAGGCCGGGGCTCTGGGGACAGGTGGCCGTGTGCTGTGTCACGTGGTCATGCATCGTGTCAGGTAGCCACCTAACATGTCAGGTGGCCACATGTCATGTCAAGCCGTGTATCATGCCAGGTAGCTATGTACCACATTGGGTAGCCATATACCATGTCACGTGGCCATACACATGTGTCCATACATGTCACGTGGCCATGCACATGTGTACCGGATCTGGTACACGTGTGTCATGTCAGGTAGCCACATACCGTGTAAGGTAGCCATGTCCCATATCAAGTAGTCACGTCCCATGTCATGCAGCCACATCCCATGTCATGTAGCCACACATGGCCATGCACCACACCAGGTAGCCATGTACAGTGTCAAGTAGCCACATACCTACATCAGCTAGCCATGCACTGTGCCAGGT
>NW_026623848.1:232592-233581 GCF_030028575.1 Malurus melanocephalus | reverse complement strand
CAGGCAGGAATTGGGGGGTGCAGGAAGGAATGGAGGGAATGCCGGCAGGGATGAGGGGGGTTGCAGGATGCAGTCAGGGATCAGGGGGGTTGCAGGATGCAGTCAGGGATCAGGGGGGTTGCAGGATGCAGGCAGGAAACGGGATGGAGGCACAATGATGCAGGCAGGATGCAGGCCCGGATTGCAGGGTGATGGGATGCAGGATGGGATGATGCAGAGTCAGAAAGGGATTGCAGGATCAGGCAGGGATGGGGATGCAGGGATAAATCAGGGCTGCCCGGGATGGGTCAGGGATGGATCAGGGATGGGTCAGGGATGAATCGGGGATGGATCAGGGATGGGTCAGGGATGCAGGGATGGATCAGGGATGGATCAGGGATGGATCAGGGATGGATCGGGGATGGATCAGGGATGGGTCAGGGATGCAGGGATGGGTCAGGGCTGGATCAGGGGTGGGTCAGGGATGGATCGGGGATGGGTCAGGGATGGGTCAGGGATGGATCGGGGATGCAGGGATGGATCAGGGATGGATCAGGGATGGATCAGGGATGGATCAGGGATGGGTCAGGGATGCAGGGATGGATCAGGGATGGATCGGGGATGGATCAGGGATGCAGGGATGGGTCAGGAATGGATCAGGGATGGATCAGGGATGCAGGGGTGGATCAGGGATGGATCAGGGATGGATCAGGGATGGATCGGGGATGCAGGGATGGGTCAGGGATGCAGGGGTGGATCAGGGATGCAGGGATGGATCAGGAATGGATCAGGGATGGATCAGGGATGGATCGGGGATGCAGGGATGGGTCAGGGATGCAGGAATGGATCAGGGATGGATCAGGGATGGGTCAGGGATGCAGGGATGGGTCAGGGATGCAGGAATGGATCAGGGATGGATCAGGGATGGATCAGGGATGGATCAGGGATGCAGGGGTGGATCAGGGATGGATCGGGGATGGATCGGGGATGGATCAGGGATGCAGGGATGG
>NW_026623848.1:213745-231813 GCF_030028575.1 Malurus melanocephalus | reverse complement strand
GAATGGATGCACGAATAGGCAAGTGGAGGGACAGAGCTGCGTGCTGGGAAGGATGGACAGATGGACAGGGCCGGAGGGAGACCGGACAGGTTGGCACAGGAATGGAAAGGTGGCCGGACAGATGGATGGACACAGGAAGGGACAGATGGACAGGCAGACGGGCACAGGGAGCGATGGACAGCTGCAGGGAGCGATGGACAGCTGGACGGACAGACGGATGTGGGGAGGGATGGATGGTGAGCCAGGCAAGTGCAGAGCTGGGTGGACAGACAGATGGACAGATGGATGCAGGGAGGAATGGACAGCTGGACGGACAGATGGATGTAAGGGGGACGGACAGACGGATGCAGGGATGGCAAGATGGCGGGTGCAGAGCAATCAGGGTGGACAGGACAGAGGGGTGATGGACAGATGGACAGGTACAGGGTGGGATGGACAGAGGGGCAGCTGCAGGGGCTGGCGAGGGTTGAGGGTGAGGCTGGGGGGGCTCAGGACACCCCAAACCCACCCAGGAGAGCAGGGAGCACCCCCAGGGATTGGGGACACCCAGCCCTGCCACCCACACTGGGCCTGACCTTGGCCCGGGCCCTGTCCCTCCACAGTGGAGCCACAATGGGGGGACCCTGCACCCCTAAATCCACACGGGGAGCCCAAGGATGGCCCTGGCAGAGAAGGGACAGCACTCCCAAGGGCCCTCACTGGCCCAGGGACTCCTTGCCCAGCGGCTGCTGGGTCATGTCACCCTCAGCCCGTGGTCACCCATCACCCACTGTCCTGGCACTGCCACCCCCAGGGGCCTGGGGGCTCCCCAAAGGGAATCCCACCCATCCCACCACCCAAACCCTGCTACTTTAGGGCACTTTGGTATCCAAATAATCAAAGTGAGGTGGGGAAAAGAGCAGCAGCCCCTCAGGGAGGGGCTGAGCTGGAGGGCAACATCCCTGGGATTGCAGAACACCCCCTTGAAGAAAATCCAGCCCATCAAACACTGCTTTTTGGTCCCTGAACCCCATTTTTAGTCCAGAATCTCCACCCAAACTTCCAAATCCAACCCTGCCCACCCCTCACCACACACAAACCCAGCTGGAGTTACTGCAGCTTTTTACCATTTTATTTTCCTTACACAATGAAGTGTTGTTGGGCATTACAATTTCTCAACTTTTCGGATGATTTTTAAACAAATTTTGGTTCTTTTGTTTGTTTCCTACCGTCACGTGAGAACATTAAGGCAACGTACAAAAAAAAAAAAAAAAAAAAAAAAACCAAAACCAACAAAAGAAAAAAAAAAAAATCTGACATAAATTAAAACAATGCAGAAATTTACAGGTGTAAATGCAGAGTTTCAGCAACTCGGAGTTGAGGAACTCGAGCCCCGTGGTGGGATCAAGGGGAGGAGGAAGATGGAGGAGGGGTGTAAGGCTCGGATGCGATATGTTTATTTTTTCCCAACCTTGCTAGAAACGGTGAAAAAAAATTCTCGATGGACTCCTACCAGCCTCTACAGGAAACCTGGAATATTCCACACGGGATGTACAGCAAAGTCTGGCTCCAAATACCCTGTACAGAGCAGTCCCGGGGCCGCTGTCAGTGTGGGGGGCCCTGGGATGGGGAAATCCCGGGATTAGGGAGCCCCAGGGAGCCGATCCGTACAGGGTATGAGCTCAGGGCCCAGCTAACTCGGCTACAACAGGGTCAAATCAAGTGACAGCGCCCATGTGTCTAACATCAGGTACAGACTTCCCAAGGGCAGGATTCTTTTGGAAGAAGGCTTATTCCAGTTGCAGGAGGCTGGCATGAGGTGTAATGGATGCCTGGGCACACCTCCCGGGCATGACGCGGCAGCGGGGCCCGCAGTCCGTTTAGAAGCATTTACGGTGCACGATGGAGGGGCCGGACTCGTCGTACTCCTGCTTGCTGATCCACATCTGCTGGAAGGTGGAGAGGGACGCCAGGATGGAGCCGCCGATCCACACGGAGTACTTGCGCTCGGGCGGGGCGATGATCTGCGGGAGGAGAGAGAGAGAGAGAGAGGGCGGTGTCAGAGCGGTGCCAGCCTCCCCTTTGCCCAGCCCTGCCCTCCCCACGGAGCCGTGCCCACCTTGATCTTCATGGTGCTGGGAGCCAGCGCCGTGATCTCCTTCTGCATGCGGTCGGCGATGCCGGGGTACATGGTGGTACCTCCAGACAGCACCGTGTTGGCGTACAGGTCCTTCCTGATGTCCACGTCACACTTCATGATAGAGTTGAAAGTGGTCTCGTGGATGCCACAAGATTCCATGCCTGGGGAGGGGGGACAGGGCAGGTCAATTAGTGCCACAGCAATCTCATTAATGCCACTCAAGATCCCTCACTGCCACCCACCACCCTTGGTAAAGCCACCCAGAACCCCTTAATGACCCTCTGTTCCTGCCCACCCATCCCTCCCAGAGCAGACCCCACCCCACACCTACCCAGGAAGGAAGGCTGGAAAAGTGCCTCTGGACACCGGAACCTCTCGTTGCCGATGGTGATGACCTGCCCATCGGGCAGCTCGTAGCTCTTCTCCAGCGAGGAGGAGGAGGCGGCTGTGGCCATCTCCTGCTCGAAGTCCAGCGCCACGTAGCACAGCTTCTCCTTGATGTCCCGCACGATCTCCCTCTCGGCCGTGGTGGTGAAGCTGTAGCCCCTCTCTGTCAGGATCTTCATGAGGTAGTCGGTGAGGTCGCGGCCGGCCAGGTCCAGACGCAGGATGGCGTGGGGCAGAGCATAACCCTCGTAGATGGGCACGGTGTGGGTGACACCGTCCCCAGAGTCCATTACAATCCCTGTGGTACGGCCRGAGGCGTAGAGGGACAGCACGGCCTGGATGGCCACGTACATGGCCGGGGTGTTGAAGGTCTCAAACATGATCTGCAAGGAGGAAAAGAAACAATGAGCAACGAGCCGCGAGCTGGGTGTGTGCACTCGTGTTAGAACACACATGCTGCATGCAGAGCAACCCCGGTGTGTGAAGGAAAAGCCAAAGGATGCAGGCAGAAACACAAATGAAAGAACCTGAGGCGTCAGGGGAGAAATGCCAGGAGAACAGAACCCTGAAAATGTCGGGAGAGACAAAAAAAAAAAAAGAACAAAAAATTCAGGTTTTAGATGTAACAAAGAAGGTTTGTGAAGGAGATGAGCGAGGGGGGCCAGCGAACAGAAGCAATAAAGTACCTGCGTCATCTTCTCTCTGTTGGCCTTGGGGTTCAGGGGGGCCTCTGTGAGCAGTACTGGGTGCTCCTCGGGGGCCACACGCAGCTCGTTGTAGAAAGTATGRTGCCAGATCTTCTCCATGTCATCCCAGTTGGTAACGATGCCGTGCTCGATSGGGTACTTGAGGGTCAGGATGCCCCTCTTGCTCTGCGCCTCGTCCCCCACGTAGCTGTCCTTCTGCCCCATGCCCACCATGACRCCCTGCGGAACCGAGCGGGTGAGTCAGGGCCGCCCCCGCCGCGCCCCGGACCCAGCCCCAACCCCGGCCCGGGTCCCCCGCCCGCCTCACCTGGTGCCGGGGGCGGCCGACGATCGAGGGGAACACGGCRCGGGGCGCGTCGTCCCCGGCGAACCCGGCCTTGCACATGCCGGAGCCATTGTCGATGACGAGGGCGGCGATTTCCTCTTCCATGGCGGAGGCTGCGCCGGGAGGGAGGAACACAAGGGCCCGGTCAGCGCCCGCCGCGGCCCCGGGAGGAGCCGCTGGCGTCGGGCCATGCCCGGCCCCCCCCGGCCACGGCGCCCCAATGGTCTCTTCCGTTTGAATAGCCCGTTTGAATCTCCCGCGCGCTGACGTCACCCGCCGCCTCCACCAATCACGACGCACCCCCCCTCACACCCCCAGCGGCCTGCAYCCACAGCAGATACCATCCCAACGCGGCGCGGGGGGGGGAAGAACGGGGAAGGGTAGGGGGGACACGCTCCGCGCGGCCGCAGCTCCCGGCGGGGTCAGTTMTAACCGAACGCGGTAAAAACCGCCCAGCCCGCCCCCAGAGGATGCGGGAGAAGGGCGGCGGGGGCGCGGCGCGGGRCCGTGCGGTACCTGCTGCGCGGGGGTCGCTGCTGTGGGCGCTGCGGTGACGATACGGCCTTGTCCGCTGCCGCCGGCTGAGTGAGACCGCCCGGCTGCCAGCCCCGCGCTTTTATACCCGGGGGCCGGGAGCCCCGCCTCCTCGGCCGAGAACATCGCCATATATGGAGATCTTTCAGAAACAGGAGCGCTCATAGGCTGGCGCAGCCCGGGCCACGTGGGGCGGCTGCCGGGCTGGCCCCGCCCCKCGGCACCCCGGAACCTGCATGGGGCGGGGGGGTGCGGGGGGGGCGACCCCCGGTACCGGCGGGACCCCCGATCCCGGAGGGACCCCCGATCCGCGCCCCCACCCCGGCCAGCTCCGGGACCCCTCCCGGCAGCGCCTCCGGGAGTGCCGGGCTCCAGCGGGCCCGGCCGGGCCTGGCCCCGCACCCCCAAGATGGAACCGCGCCCCCCAGCCCGGGCAGCACCGGGCAGCACGTGCACCCCACCCGGGCACCGGGACCCCCCCACCCACGGCACCTGCACCCCGCACCCGGCCACCGGGACCCCCCATTCATGGCACCTGCACCCCCACCTGGCACTGGCACCCCCGCCCGTGGTCCTGCACACCTCAGCCGTGACGCCCACCCCCCATCTCTGCACCGGGCACCCCAAACAAGGCTCCCCCACCCACAGCACCGGGCTGGGGACCCCTGGTGCACCCGACTCGCCCCCMGCTGCACTCCAGACTCTGCCCTGCACACCCCTGTGTCCATCGCACCCCCACRGGTGACACTTGTGTGTCCCAGAGGTGACACCTCCCACCGGCGGATGTCCCCCGGGGCTACGGGCACCCCCTGACCCCCACGCTCCCCCCAGCACCACGGGCCCGGCTGTGCTGCCCCTGCACCCCGCAGACATCCCATACCAGTGCTGACATCGCCGTGACCCCAGTGACACCCCAGTTTGAGCCACCCCAGCCCCACTGGAGCCCCAATTCCAACACCCCCGTGCTCCCCGGGCCGGGGGCTCCTCGTGTCCGAACCCCCCTTTCTCGGGGGCTCTGCCATGGGGGGCGCGGCCATGGTCCCACCTGTGCAGTGTCAGACAGGTGTGTGCCGGGGGGCCTGGGTGGGCACACAGCAGCGCCAGGTRGCCACGCCCCATGTCAGGTAGCCACGCACTGTGTCAGGTGCCAAATATCGTGTCAGGCAGCCTTGTACCCTCTCAAGTAGCCACATACTATGTCAGGTAGCCACAGGCTGTATCAAGTAGCCATATGTCATGTCAGGTAGCCACACACTGTACCAGGTAGCCATGTTGCATGTCACATTAGCCATGTACCATGCCAAGTAGCCACCCATCATGCCAGGTAGCCACATACCATGCCAGGTAGCCACATGCAGTGCCAGAGGTCCATGAACCAGTCACCCACAGCAGGTCCCAGTGCCACTCAGGCCTATGGCAGTGGTGGCCMCTGGTGTCGCCGTCCCCGTGTCCCACGGGATTCCCACCCCGCCCGGCCCTTCCCAGCAGCTCCCGGTGCCACCGGGATGGGTGACACGGGGSGCGTCGGGGCACAGCGACAGCAGCGATTCGGGATGGCCTCGGGAGGGTGACGGGGGTCCTGCAGGGTCCCGGTGCGGCTCGAGGGGGTCTCGTGTCCCCGTGTCACCGCCGTGTCCCGCCGGGCCGTGGTGGGACAGGGAGGGGTCCCGGGGGGTTCTGGCTCGGGGGGCAGCGCAGGTGACACCCGCACCCCAAGGGTCCCCGGGGGACACCCCGGCCGCACCCCCCGGCCGCAGCACCGGGGCCACCCCCACCCGTGACTCAGGGCGGGCAGGGCCGGGCAGGGAGGGGCAGGGGCGGGAGGACGAGGAGGAGGAGGAGGAGGGAAAGGAGGAGGAAGAGGAGGAGGAGGAGGAGGAAGGCACCACCCCCGTCCCGCCCCGCCCCGCCCCGCCCCGCCGCCCGCTGTCCGTCCGTCCGTCCGTCCGTCCCCGCTGCCCTGCGCAGGGGAGGAGTGATGGGCTGATGATGGAGGGCTCCCATCTCGCGGGTCCCCGATACCCCACCCCGACCCCCCGAGCCCCTTCCCTGGCACCCCCGAGCTGCTGGGGCCGGGCTGAGGCCCCCCCTCTGCCAGTCCCCTACCAGGGCTTGGGATCCCTGGGCAGCCCGTCAGCCCCATATCCCTCCCGGGATGGAAACCAGGAGGGGCTTCCACAACTCGACACMACTCTGACCCTCACCACGACCCCCGCCCCAAAACCCTGCCTGACCCCYACGCCGAGTGAGGCACAGCTGAGCCGCTCCCCCTTCCCCTCTGCTAGCCTACAGTCCATCCCCGCTGTGGATGGGGACCCCTCCGGGTAGTCCAGCACCCCCATTTTCCTCCTGGGAAGAATGTTAGATAGAAATCGGGGTACACCCACCCCAGCCCCCTGCGATGCCCCGGCCGGAGGGGTTGTCGCGAGTGTGTCCGGTCTCAGCAGCCCTCAGTGGGGAGGGGTCTGGCTGTCCCCAGGCCGGGGGGACGCAGGGACACTCTGTGGCTGTGGGGCAGCGCCCAGGGGCCCCCCCTGGAGTGGAACCTGACCCTGCCGGGGGGGTCGGGGGGGCCGGGATGTATAAAAGCCGCTCCCGGCTGCGCTGCCGGGCAGGTGCCGGCGGGCACCCACCGAGAGCCACGCGGCCACCGTGCCACCCACGGCCCCCCCGGACCCCCCAGGACCCTGACCCACTTATCCCCCCCGCACCGCGGCCCGAAAGCCGACCCGGCTCCGTTTCGGGGGTCAGTTACAGCGGCCGCGGCTCGGGTGTCGCGGCTCGGGGGGCCACGGCACCCCCCGGCGCGGGCAGCGCCAGCCCGGCATGAAAAAGTCATGAGCAACCAAAGCTGGGGCTGTTTGCAGGAACAATAACCGGGCACCGGGCTGACACCGGAGCCGCGGGACTGGGGGGACGGCGGCGGGAGCCAGCGCGGCATCGCCACGGCACGGCCGGACCCCGGCACGGGGGACCGGGACAGTTCGGTGGGCACAGAGCCCGTCCCTGCCYGTCCCCAGGTGCCAGCACTGGAGCGTGGCCGAGACCGGGGGTCCCTGTGGCTGCGTCTGCCRGGGGTCCCAGCAGGGTTGSAGTGGAGACTCTCCCCTGCACTGYCCCCTCTGTCCCCACGSCCCCATTTCCTCCTGTCCCTCTCCAAGGGGCCGGCCGGACCCTCATCGCTGTCATGAGTTCCAGGCGGTCTCAGCCCCGAAGGACCCCACGCCCCGGGGGTTGGCTCCGGGGGGGGCTTGGGGTGTCCGTGACCCTGATCCACAGCTGCAGGAGGGATTTGGGGCCACAGGACAGATGGAGGCCAAGGGCCCCAAAGCAGGATAAAAGGTTTACACTAATCAAAATGCCTGGCTAATTGGAAAAGGCGCTTAGGGGCCGGCCGGGAGGCGGCGCGGCTGGAGGTGACCCGCTGCTGAATCAGAGGGGCCGGTAACCTTAACCCGCCGGGATCGGAACGGATACGCCGGCCCGGATCGGGTTCCCACCCAAGTTTTCCACCCGCGGCTCCGCCACAGCCGGACGGGGCCGCGGCGAGGGACGGTGGCGTGGCCGGGGGCTGCCGCGGTGCCCCCTCGCCCGGGCGCCCCCGGTGCCCATCGCAACCCGGCCGGTCTCTAATCCCACCCGCGGGTGACCAAACGGGTCGCAGCCCCCGGGGTCCCGTCCCGCTCCGTGCAGCCGCCCCCGCCGCGGGCGCTCCGTCCGGCCCCGCCGCGACGCCCGGGCTCGGCAGCGCCGGGGAGCCCCCGCCGGCCCCCGGGGGCCGCCCCGCCTCGGCGGAAGATGCCAACGAATGGGATCCACCAGGTGCTGAAGATCCAGTTCGGATTGATCAACTGCGAGAGCCGGTACCTGACGGCGGAGAGCTTCGGCTACAAGGTGAACGCCTCGGCGCCCAGCCTCAAGCGCAAGCAGATCTGGACGCTGGAGCAGGATGAAGCCGACAGCTCCATCGTCTTCCTCAAGAGCCACCTGGGCCGGTACCTGGGCGCCGACAAGGACGGCAAGGTGCGCTGCGAGGCGGAGCAGCCGGGCCGGGATGAAGGCTTYAGCATCATCACGCAGTCGGACGGGCGCTGGGCGCTGCAGTCGGCCCCGCACCGGCGCTTCTTCGGCGGCCGCGAGGATCGCCTGTCCTGCTTCGCCCCCAGCGTGACGGAGGGCGAGCTCTGGACCGTGCACCTCGCCATGCACCCCCAGGCCAACCTGCTGAGCGTCAGCCGCCGCCGCTACGCCCAYCTGAGCGCCCACGAGGACGAGATCGCCACCGACAGCAACCTGCCCTGGGGGGTGGACGCGCTCATCACCCTCTGCTTCCAGGACAAGAAGTACAGCCTGCGCACGGCCGACGAGCGCTACCTGCGCTGCGATGGCACCCTGGTGCCCGAGCCCGGCGCCGGCACCGGCTACACCCTCGAGTTCAAGGCCGGCAAGCTGGCGTTCAAGGACTGCGACGGGAAGTACCTGGCGCCCACCGGACCCACCGGCACCCTCAAATCCGGCCGCAGCTCCAAGCCGGGCAAAGATGAACTCTTTGACCTGGAGGAGAGTCACCCCCAGGTGGTGTTCACGGCGGCCAACGGCAGATACGTCTCCATCCGTCAGGGTAAGAGCTCCCGGTTCCCCCTGCCCCGGTGCTCCCTGCTCGCCTTGAGACCCCCATGCACCCACAGCTCCATGGGACCCCCACCCCGGCGGGAGAGCCCACAATAACAACCCCACAGTGCTATCCTTGCTCRGGGAGACCCTATGGACACACCCTGGGGACACGGGGGACCCCAGCCTGGCTGCTGGAGCAGGACACGGGGGGTCCTGTCTGCCTGGGGGGGGGGGCTGAGGTCAGTGAGGATGGGGTGGGAGCAGCTGTGGGGTGGGAAGGGCTCTGGGGAAATGTGTGGGTGTGTGTATGTACACACGTGTGTGCATGTGCAGGGCTCTGTGGGCGTGCACAGGGCTGTGTGTGCGGGCACACGTGTGTGCACGTGCGGGGCACGTGTGTGCACAGGTGTGCACAGGTGTGTACGTGTACACACACACACACACACACACAGGTGTGCAGGGCAGCACCCACAGGTGCCTGTGCACATCACACATGATATCCTGTGTGCACACGCGTGTGTAGAGCTACTGGGTGTGATCACAGGTGAGCAGAGCCCCTCAGAAACTCCACGGGCTCTTTGAGTCCCAAGGGACCCCGCTCGCCCCCAGGTGCCCCCCGGGGACGGTGCCACCCCTGTGCCAAGCGGCTTAGTGCCGGGTGACGGGGGGGACCAGCTATAAATAGGGRTTTGTGACCAGATGGACACGGCTGTGACAAGCTGATTAACCAGCCCAATTAGCACAATTGTTTGTAGGAGGATTTGGGGGGAGGGGGAGGGTGGCCATGGAGCAGTGGTGGCGATGGTCAGGGTGCAACAATGGCTGGCATGGGATTGGTCCTAAGGACCAGAGCAGGATTGCTGCCAATGGCCAGAGTGGGATCACTGACCATGGACAGAGTGGGATTGGTGACAATAGCCAGAGTGGAACTGATACCCATGGCTGCAATAGGACGGGTGCCAGGGGCTGGAATGGGACAGTCACAATGGCTGGACTGCGATTGGTCCTGATGGCCTGAGTGGGACTGGTGACAATGGCTGGAGTGGGATCAGAGCCTGTGGCTGGATTGGGATCGGTGACAGTGGCCAGAGTGGGGCCAGCGATGATGACTGGAGTGGGACCAGTGCCAACGACTGGAGTGGAACTGGTGACAATGGCCAGACTGGGATCAGTGACCATGGCCAGACTGGGACTGGTGCCAATGGCCAGGGCAGGATGAGTGCTGGCAGTCAGAGCGGGACCAGGGCCAATGGCCAGAGCAGGACTGGCGCCGATGGCTGGAGTGTGACCAGTGCCCATGTCCTGAGCAGGACTGGCACCAACACCCACTGTTCCCCCCAGGTGTGAATGTCTCAGCAAACCAGGATGAGGAGCTGAACCATGAGACCTTCCAGCTGCAGATCGACCGCGACACCAACAAGTGCAGCCTCCACACCAACACTGGCAGCTACTGGACCCTGGTRGCCCATGGGGGCATCCAGGCTGTGGCCACTGAAATGTGAGTGGGGCTGCAGTGCGGGGTGGGGAGATGGTTTGAGGGGACACGGGCACCCCCAATTCACGCTGTCCCTCTGTCACCAGCGCTGCCAACACCATGTTTGACATCGAGTGGCGCGGGCGGCGCGTGGCTCTGCGCGCCAGCAAYGGCCGCTACGTCTGCACCAAGAGGAACGGGCAGCTGGCAGCTGTCAGTGACACTGTGGGTAAGTGCTGGGGGGGAACGGGGGGGACGGGGGGGTCCCCGAGGTGCTGAGGGACGGCTGCTGTGCAGGGGAGGACGAGGAGTTCACTCTGAAGCTGATCAACCGCCCGATGCTGGTGCTGCGGGGGGAGCATGGCTTCGTCTGCTACCACCGGGGCTCCAACCTGCTCGACTCCAACCGCTCCGTCTACGACGTCTTCCACATCAGCTTCAGTGATGGCGCCTACCAGATCCGAGGTGGGTGGGGGGCTATGGGGTGGGGCGGCAYTGGGGGTCYGTCCATCCCACACTGACAGCTCCCYGGGACTCYCTGCAGGCCAGGGGGGCAAGTACTGGTACGTGGCGAGCAGCGGGTCAGTGTGCAGCGACGGGGACCTCTCYGAGGATTTCTTCTTCGAGTTCCGGGAGCGGGGCCGCGTGGCCATCAAAGGGAAGAACGGGCGGTACCTGCGCGGGGACCCCGCGGGCACCCTGCGAGCCGACAGCGAGTCCGTGCTGCGGGCCACGCTCTGGGAGTACTGAGCCCCCGGAGCCCTCGCCGTGGCCACCCCACCCACGGGCACCAGCCTGGCAGAGTGGGGTGGTGGCAGCAGTGGCATGGTCCATGGCAGATAAGCCCCAGCCCCCGCGACTCACGGCATTAAAGTCACCTGGATCACACCGGGGCAGAGCTGTGTCCTCCTTCCCATCGGGATCAAGCCCTGTTTCCCTCCCAGGAGCGCTCAGACCTCATGGAAAGGGCTGATCTGATGCAGGGACACCCAGGGGTGCCACATGGGATGGGGGGTCAGGAAAACAAAGCTACTGCAGGCAGGACCCCGAGGGGCTTGGGGAGCWCACAGCGCTCTGCCAGGCTGGGGGAGCAGGGGGGTGGTGGTGGCAGCCCCCCACCCCTGGAGCTATCAAGACCCTCCAGGAGGTTGGAAAGGAACAGAGCCAGGCACAGGTGAGCAACAGGATCGTTTTCATGGCAGACGACAGAGTTACAGACAGTGGAATGGTGCGGGCGGGGCCGGGCCGGACCGCGGCCGCACCAGCACGGAGATACGAGATCATTTATAGAAACAACGGGGGAGCGGAGACCCCCTCCCCTGCCCAGCAGAAAACGGGGCTCCCCCGGGCACAGCACCCTGTTTGTCCTGATCCTGAAGGCGGCTCGGGGGGCTCAGCCCGCGGCCGGCCCGCTCGGCACGGCCACTACACTACCACGGATCCACAAGACAGCGCGGCCCCGGGAGGCTGCCCCGGCCTGGCCGGGCTGGGGGGCGGCGGGGCAGGGCTGGGCCAGCCCAGGAGCCCCCGCTCCGCCACCGGAGCCCCGAGACCCCCCGGTGCTGCCGACAACACGACCACGAAACACGCACAGACACACCTCCCACCCAGACCGCCAGCCCCGCTCCTCCTCCGCTGGGGTGCAGTGGGGTGGGGGGCTCTCCCATGGGTCCCCGCCCCGGCCGGCGGGGTTTGGGGCGGGCTGGCCGCCCCCCGCTCACAGCACGACCAGGCTGGGGTTCCGCAGCTGCCGGTAGATGTTCCGGAGCTTCTCGGCAGTGGCAGAKCCCTCGGCCCCCTCACCCAGGGGCGCCTGGTCCCGGAGGGTCTGCGCCTCCTTCAGCAGCATCTGCGGAGGATGATGGGGGTGAGGGACAGGGGGCTGGTGCGAGTCCCACAGCGGGCTCCCCCCGGGGAGGGGATCGGGGGGCTCACCTCGTGGTTTGTCTGGATCTGACGCAGGTACTGCATGCGGAGATCAGGGGGTCCCGAGCCCTGCGCCGCCTGCTCCAGCACCAGCGCCTGTGCGAGGGAGGGAGGGAGGGTGCTGGGGGAGCTGGAAGCAGCCCACAAATCCTGGGAGGCCCAACCTTGGGAACCCCCAATTTCAGAGAGTCTGAGCCCTGGGGAATCGTAGCCACAGGGAGCCCCAATCTCAAGGCAGCCCAAGCCCCAAATGTGGGAGCCCCAGAGCTGGGGACCCCCAGCCCCGGCAGTGCTGGTCTCCCACCTGCCCTGGCACTGAGGCACCCCGGGAATGATGCCAGCTCCCACATGCCACACTGGGCTGGTCTGTCACACACGGTGCCACAGAACCACCCCCACTGCACCCCAGGCTCTGTTCCAGGGGGTTTGGGGTCACTTGGGGCACCCCCCRTGTACCTGTATGCGCCGGATGACAGCATGGTGTGTCCTGCACATGTGGGCCAGGGACGGGCTCTCCATCAGGATCTCCACAGCCTGGATGGGACCTGCTGGGCTCAGGTCATTCATGGCCACCTGGACAGTGAGAGCAGTGTCACTGCCACCCTTGCTGGGCAGCTGGGGGCTGGGACCCCTCCCCATGGGCACCAGGCTCCCCAGACAGCTCCACTCCCCCCAAAACCTTCCACCCCCAGCCCAGTACCACCAGGTGAGCCCTGGCAGGATTGAACCTGGCAGAATTAACACTGTCACTGTCACTCATCACCCCAGGGACATCTGAGCTCTCAGGTGCAAATCCACCTGTGCCAGGTACCTGGGGGCCCCTCAGGTGGGGTCAGGCAGGAGAGCTGGGCAGCAATTCCTGTTTTCCCTGTGGTTTTAGAGGGGAATTTTACATGGGGTGGATTTACAACCCAAATCCAAGTGCGTTTTCCAGAACCAGAGAAATGGGAATGTCTGGAGAGGGAGGGACATGACCATGGCCTTTGGGAAGCCCAGGGCTGGGTGAATGGACTGGGAACGCTGCCCGTCCAGCCTGGCACTTGAACCCCAGCCCCACAGAAGGGGGTCAGGATGGTGTGGCTGTGCATCCACTCGTCTCTCTGGCTCCAGGAAGGAGCTGGCTTTGTGGGACAGGGASCTTCCCTGCAGGCTAACCCATTCCTTGGCACAGGGCTAACCAATTCCTTGCCTCTCGGACGAGCAGCTGGACGTGGCCACCATCGGGCGCCGTGCCACACGCCGATGCCACCTCAGTGCCGCTCAGCTCCACAGCCCCAGGGTTCTCAGCCAGCAGCCAGCGCAGGGTGGCACAGCAAAGTGGGACATCTGGGGACCAAAGGACACAACAGAGATGTGACACCACTGACAGCGTGTGCCTGAGGCAGCCCTTGAGGGGCCAGGGGTGACATGGGCTGGACCCTTCCCCGCTGGGACATGCTGAGCTCGGTCATGCCAGTGGCACACATGTGGTGGGGACAGTGGGGTCACACAGCCCTCCTCGCCCAAGGGAGGGGCTGTGACAATGCCACCCTGCCAGTGCCCCTGCCCAAGGAGACTCCCTGGTGCACCTGGGACACTCCTCTCCAGGGACCCACCTGTTTCCGAGGTTTTGAGGGCATTTTTCAGGAGCTCCGAAGACACCCGGATGGACGCTGCCGAGAGGGGCAGRTTCTCCTCTCCCAGGGTTTTCCCCTCCTCGGGTTCAGTCTGTTCCCGGGACACTTTWAGGAAGGTCTCCACAGGGTCTGAGGGGGCAGGGGGGGCATCGGGCCCAGGGGGGCTGCTCCCGAAACGGAGGCACTGGAGCATGTCAATGGTGCATTGGCTGAGGGGCAGGCAGATCCCCTCTCTGTCTGGGGACAGCAGGGGCGAGTCGTCGGGCAGGAAGTCATCCAGGTCCTCAGAGGAGTCGGAGCCGCTGCCCAAAATATCCCGTAAACTGTAGTAGAGGGCACAGGAGATGGTCAGAGGCAGGTCCAGCTTGGTGTCCGCAGTGGGGCCGAGGGGCAGCGTCAGCTCCCGCTTGTTCCCAGGGAGCAGCTGGTCGATGGGGAAGGTGAAGGTGGTGGCCGAATCCACGGATTCCTCCTCTAAGGCACAGGGGCTGGTCAGGAGCTGGACACAGAGGGTCCAGCCCTCCTCCAGGCTGTACTCGCTGCAGTTTTCCAGCAAGCAGGAGATGGTGACGGTGTCCTGGAGCAGGAGGCAGCTCCAGTTGGCAGTGACGGTGCAGGCGATGGGCTTGTGGCCCTCCTGGCTGGAGAGCAGCGCCGCGCTCACGTTCATCACCTGGTTCAGGCTGGCCAGGGCTCGGTTCCTCTGGTCCACGGCCTTCTTCAGGAAGGACACTCTGCAAGGACAGTGTGACAGGGATGAAACAGCAGGAGGCACACTGCGATGGTGCTGTGCTGCTGAGCTGAGCCTCTCCTGGAATGATCCCACCACAGAAAACCCCCAGCTTCTCTGCTGTGGCAGCCTCAGATCCATGTCYCCATCAGAGCTGACTCTGGACAGCCAGAGCTTGGGAATCCCCCCGTGGATGCAGGGGGGGCTCGCCCACAGCCCCTCCCCACACACAGCCAGCCATGGAKGGTGGAGGCATGCGCCGGCCCTGCCTGTTACTGCTGGCTTGGCACGCGTGGCAGGCGCCTGGCACCCTGCCTGTGCCACCTTCTGCTGCCATGGCTGCCGCTGCCAGCCCGCCCACAGCGCTGGGGAGGGCTGTGCCATGGGAGGGGGCTGCCCTCAAACACTGCTTTTATATTATCGAGGCTGGGGGTGCTTCCCAACCAGGAGAGGTAAATACCGGAGCGTTTTTCCAAGAGAAAAGCTTGAGGAGAGCTGGGGATGTTCAGCCTGGAGAAAAGAAGGCTCCAGKGAGACCTTAGAGCCCCCTTCCAGTGCCAGAACGGGCTCCAAGGGAGCTGGAGAGGTAATTTGGACAAGGGCCTGGAGTGAAGGATAAAGGGGAATGGCTTCCCAKTGCCAGAGGGCAGGGTTAGATGGGATATTGGGGAGAAATTCATCCCTGTGAGGATGGGGGGGCCCTGGCACAGGGTGCCCAGAGAAGCTTTGTCTCCCCCTGGATCCCTGGGAATGTCCAAAACCAGGCTGGACATTGGGATACTGGAAAGCATCCATACCCATGCCTTTAAGGTCTCTTACCCAAACCACTMTGTGATTCCATAATTAATTACTGACAAAGACTGCACAACCCCCAGCTCGGTGCCACCTTTACCTCTCCGAGGTGTCCCCTATTCCTGACAGCAGCTCCTTGATCCTSCGGCCGATCTCAGCAGGGGTCAGCTCCACGTCTGGCTCCTCGGGGCTGCACAGGCCACAGGACACGAGGCGGCCCTTGGCCGACAGGGCCAACAGCTCTGACTCTCCTGTGGGTACAGACAGGGGGGTCAGGGCCAGGAAGGGAGTGGGGACTTCCTGGATGAGTGGAGGGGACAGGGAGAAGGATGGCACTGCCATCAGAGTCATGCTGAACACCCCCTTTTTGGAGGGAGCCCAGGGAATCTGAGAGGGCCAGCCGCCTCCTGCAGTGCCGAGCAGAGGGGCTGGGAATGGGCAGGGAAGAGCAGGAATCCCAGTGCACAGGAATGACTTAAAAGAAACAAGGAGAGCTCACAAAGATGAAGGATGCAGCCCCACCCGGCCCATGTGGAGCACAGAGACAGGAGAGGTGCAACCCCACCCCACTGCTACCARTACCTTCCGAGGCCCGAGAGGACAAAGAAAGAGCCACAACACTACAGATACTGAGGCTGGCCGGGGACAGCACGGGGGGCAGGACGCCGGTGCCACTCTCTGTGTCCTCGGGGTCCGAGGAATCGCCCGCCCAGTCCAGGTCGACGGCAGAGATGTCCGAGTGGGTGCTGTAGTACATGCGGGAGCCGCTGCCGCAGGCCGCGCACAGGATGGGCCCCCGCAGGTAATATTCCCTGAGCTCCGGCACCGTGGCCTCCTCCCGCTGATCCGCCTTCATGGCCACCATCTTCCCGTAGTGGCCCACGGCCACCACGCAGTCACAGCCGGGCTCGCCCGCGGGCTGCTCGTCCTCGGCGTCGTCGTCGGCCGCGCGCCGCTCGGTGCGCAGCGCCCCGATGAACACGATGGGCTCCTCCAGGTGGTGCAGGATCTTCACCGGCGGGGCCGGGGTGGACACGTCGCGGCAGCCATCGGCGGCAGGAGAGGAGCTGAGGGCTTTGAGGGGCACAGAGCAGAGCTGCCCGTCCGGGAAGCCACACAGGATCATGGGCGACTCCAGCATGGCCGCGTCGATGCCGAAGAGGAGGCTGAAGAGGGGCTCCTCCAGCACGAATCCCCCCGAGCACCACAGCCCCTGGGCACCCGGCGCGGCCGCACAGCACAGCACGGGCAGGAAGCAGGAGGGTGGCGCGTCCCCCATGTCCCCGGGAGGGGTCCCGGGGCAGAATTCCACCTGGCTGACCTGCCGGTACGGGGGCCCGTCCTGCTCCGGGCGCGGCAGCTCGTGCAGCCGCATCCACCACTTGCCCTCGTCCTGGGCCAGCGTGATGACGAAGGTGCTGAGCAGGGTGAACATGCTCAGGCTGGCGTCGGGGAAGATGCAGGCGTCCGCTTCCACCGGGAAGACGCCGGTAGGGCCGTTGTTTTCTTGGCCGTCGCCGTCCGTCTGCTCCATTAACCTTTGGGAAAACAGGGAAGAGCTCTGAGCCAAGCCATGGGGAGAAGCCAGCGTGTCCCTTGGCCGCCTCTTTGCCTGGCCCTGGGAAAYGAGCTCCTGCAGGAGAGCTTTTAGCATCGGGAGAGACAGATCCAGAGCCSCACACTCGCCATGGAGGGAAGCCCAGGGACAAGGGGTCACCCCAGGCTCACCTGCTCTGCTGCTCCAGGGACACGCAGTAGATCCCGCTGTGGGCGCACAGGATGTAGAGCTGCCGRGGCTGGGGCAGCAGCTCCACGTGCCACACCTGCTCAGGGCAGCGGAACACGGCCTGGGAGCGGGGACAGAACCAAATGTCACCTCCCACGGCACCCGCAGGGGTGGCAGGGAGGAGGCGGCTCCCCACAGGGGGGATCCAAAGAGATTTCCAGGGATAAACGGATCCCTGGGCAGACCCAGCTGGGTGTTCCTGGGCGGGGGGTTGGGAGAGGGGCTGTGGCAGCCTGTCATTCCCGCTCCCTGAGGGGAAGGAAAACAGGGAGCAGGGTACGTGCTCTACTTTGCCGAGCGGGAGCGCAGTGTGGGAGGCAGATCCCGCTCTTACAGCGGTGCATTTCTTAGAAATGGTAATCAGAACAAATTAACAAAGGCAGCAGCGTGTCAGTCAGGGCGCTGTGACAGCGGGGACAGCGACCAGGCTTGGGGGAGAGGGGAGAGAAACCCCTGTGCTGGAGGGAACGAGCCTGKGGAGTCTGATCCGATGTGTGTCCTGCAGGACTGGGAGAGGGGACAGMTGGCAGCACCCCTGAACCCCAAAGKGCCAGGAGAGGGGTGCTGCTTGTGGGGCTCATTTGCTGGAGGGAATCCAGGGATAGGGTGCAGGGACATGACTGGAGGGTGTCCCCACCGTGCCACGGGACGCTGTCCCTATGGGATGGGGGACACCGGGTGAGCCCCCACCCCCCGAGCCCCTCACCTTGAGCACTTTGCCCTCCTGGTCGTACACGTAGACGAACTCGGTGCCGTTGGAGAGGTAGATCTCGTTCTCATGGCACAGCACCCGTGGCTTGGCTGCCACCAGCCCCCCCACCGGGCAGCAGAATCCGGCCAGGTAGTCCACCCTGTGCCCCACCTGTGCCATGGTGCCGGCTTGGGGGCGTGGAGAGGGGCACGGGGACAGGCTGAGCCCGGAGCCCTGAGCTGGGGGCAATGCATGGTGACACACACACACACCCATGTCCCGGTCACAGCCCCACAGCACATGTCTTGACCCCCATCTCCCCCCCTCCTGAACCTCACAACCCCCCCAATCGCAGCCCGAGACCTCA
>NW_026623848.1:207599-212923 GCF_030028575.1 Malurus melanocephalus | reverse complement strand
TTACGGCTGCGCGGCGGCCGCCGCAATGGGCGGGGGGGAGTTTACGACAGGCCGTAAAGCGGCGATGGAAGGGGGGGGCGGCTCCCCAGGAGGGGAGGAACCCCCAAACCATGAGTGATCCCCCAACCCGATCCCAGCTCCACGGGGAGGAACCCCCAAACCATGAGTGACCCCCCAATCGCACCCCAGCTCCACGGGGAGGAACCCCCAAACCATGAGTGACCCCCCAATCCCACCCCCGCTCCACGGGGAGGAACCCCCAAACCATGAGTGACCCCCCAATCCCACCACAGCTCCACGGGGAGGAACCCCCAAACCATGAGCGACCCCCAAATCCCACCCCAGCTCCACGGGGAGGAACCCCCAAACCATGAGCGACCCCCAACCCCAACTCCACAGGAGGGGAGGAACCCCCAAACCATGAGCGACCCCTCCCCAACCCCATCCCGGCCCGCGGGGAGAAAGGAACGAGAGAGACGGTGCTGGCGGCGGCGGCTTTATTGATAGAGAGAGAGGCCGGGTGGGACCCCCGGGCGGGGCAGAGAGCCCCCCGAGCTGACCCTGACCCACGGGGATGGACACCCCCCCATAAAGTCTGTCTGAGCTCCCCGAGTGATGCCCCCAGCCTGTCTGAGCCCCCCAAGTGTCGCCCCCGCCCCAGTCCCGGTCCCGGTGTCACTGCGGGGTCACTGCGGGCTCCCCGGGGCCCCTGCGGGGGCTCTGCGGGACCCCTCCCCGGCGCGGCGGGGCTGCAGCGCCCCGGGCCCGGCTCAGCTGATCCACGGAGGCTTCGAGGTGGGCGAAGCGATCCGAGAGCCGGCCCAGCTGCTCCTTGAGGCCGCGGAAATCGCGGTAGAGCTCGTCCAGGGCCCCCGACAGCGCCGGGATCCTGCGGGCGCAGCGGTGTGAGACCCCCAGTTCCCCTCCAGGGACCCCCAAATTTTTCCTGCAGGACCCCCGGCCCCTCACCTCCCGTAGTCAGGSAGCACGGTCTGGTGGTCCGACAGCAGCAGGTTCCGCAGCTGGGATGTGATGGCGAATTTCCAGTTGTCCAGGACCAGCGTTAGGTTGGCGCAGCCCCTCGCCGAGGGTCTCTGGGCTGGAGAGGCCGGGCTGGGAGCGTGAGCAGCCCCCCAGGAACAGCCCCTCAAAACAGCTTCCCAGGAACAGCCCCCCAGAACAGCCCCTCATTAACAGTCCCCCAAGAACAGCCCCCCAAGAACAGCCCCTCAGGAACAGCCCCCCAGGAACAGCGCCTCAGGAACAGCCCCTCAGAACAGTCCCCCAGGAACAGCGCCTCAGGAACAGCCCCCCAGAAACAGCCCCTCAGAACAGCCCCTCAGGAACAGCCCCCCAGAACAGCCCCTCATTAACAGTCCCCCAAGAACAGCGCCTCAGGAACAGCCCCCCAGAACAGACCCCCAGAACAGCCCCTCAGAACAGCCCCTCAGGAACAGCCCCCCAATAACAGCCCCTCAGAACAGTCCCCCAAGAACAGCCCCTCACCCAGCTCCTCATTGGGACCCCTCCAGCCCCACAGCTGCCCGCTCAGCCCCTTCCCTGTGCCCACACGCCGCTGGGAAGGGGGTCCCAAGCGGGTTGGGGGTCCCAATTGCGGGGTGGCAATTACCATCTGCTCCCTTGTCCCACGCCGCTGGCCGCCGGCTCGGCTTGGCCGCGCAGCCCAGAGCGGCGAGGAGCAGGACGGGGAGCAGCCGGGCCATGGTGTCCCCGTGTCCCCAGGGGTGTCGCGTGCCCCCGGGCTGAGCTGGACCCGTGCCACCTCCCCGCTCCCGCCGCTCTGCGCTCCCCGGGCTGTGCTCCCCGGGCTGTGCTCCCCGGGCTCTGCTCCCCGGGCTGTGCTGCGCTCCCCGGGCTGTGCTGCGCTCCCCGGGCTCTGCTCCCCGGGCTGTGCTCCCCGGGCTGTGCTGTGCTCCCCGGGCTCTGCTCCCCGGGCTGTGCTGTGCTCCCCGGGCTGTGCTCCCCGGGCTGCGCTCCCCGGGCTGTGCTGCGCTCCCCGGGCTCTGCTCCCCGGCTCTGGCTCCGGCCGCTCCCGCTCCCTTCTCCGGGCTGGGGCTGGCACCGGGCCCGGCCGCACGCGGCTCCGGGGCTGATTGCAAACAGACCGCGGCCACGAGCCCGGACACARCGATCCCGCTTCCTGCTGGGAATGCAGAGCATCCCAGCCCCATCCCAGAGYGCAGGAGACAGCGCTGGACACAGGGTCCCCCAGATTCCCCTGGGAACCCAGCTGGAGTGCAGCATTCCCCCATCCCGGCAGGGAATGTGGAGCACCCCGGACAGGTGACAGAGTGCAGSAGGCTCTGGTTTGAGGTGCTTTTATTCCATGTTACTTGCAGCCCCCGCGCCTGGGTCAGCCCAGCCCAGCCCAGCCCGGGCGCTCCCAGCGCTGCAGCCCCAAACCCCAGCACACCCAGGGGAAAAGCAACCGCAGCCCGGAGCMGGGCCTTGGGATGAAGCCTTTGGAGAGCCCCAGCGAGGGGCGGCGGGCCGGGGGGCCCCGCTGGGGACTGGGCAGTGCTGTCCTGGAGCAGGATGGGGCCTCCCAACCCCTCCTATGAGAGGACACAGGGCAGCGCTGGAACCTGTGCCCCGGGATTGAACCAGAGCCCGTGGGGCCAGGGCTGGCGAGCTCCAAGATGGGCSTGGGGGTCAGAGGCCCTGTGAGAGGAGGGCTGAGCCCCTCCCCTGCCCAGCGGTGCACAGGACACCCCCAGCCTGGGGCTAAAGGAAGGGTGGGAGACAACACCCCTGACCCCAGCTCGGGTTAGGACACGCTCCGGAGGGATGTGGGAAGGCACCTACTGCAGGACTGGCTCCCAGGGCACGATGGAGGCGAGGTGGGTGCCGGAGTTACGTGGCTGCCCCACACCCCTTCCCCGGGACACCAACCATGCGTGGTGGGGGACACGGCACCCAGRGGGGACACCCCTCCTGCAGCCCCCACGGGGTGCCAAAGCTCAACAAGCAGAATGGAGCCATGAGCTGGCATGTGCCCACCCCGTGCTCAGTGTCCAGGGGTGCCTGTCCTGCTCCGGGAACGTCACAGCCACCTGCCCGTGTCGCCGGGGCTGGTCAGTGCCGGAGCTGTCGGGATCCAGGCACTCAGGCGGGCAAGGAATGGGAGCAAAGCTGTGGGCAGGGAGATGCCAAAGCCTCCCTCTCCCTTKGGGTAGGAAGCGGGCACGGGCAGCCTCGCCAAGCCCCCCAGCTCCCCCAGGGCAGGCTGGCAGCAGCTGAGGGTGGTGGGGGGCCAGCCCGGGCACGGGCTGAGGAAAGCATTGGTTGTCCAGGCTGGGAGCCCCCAAAAGGGAGCGAGGAGTAAATGGGGGCTGGAGCCACCCGTGCCCGGCTCCGCAGCCCGGGCTGGAAGCTGAAGGAAGGAGAGGGAAGGGACAGGTGCCGCACCGGCCGCTGCGGGCAGGAGCGGGGCTAGGAACGGGGCAGGCTGCACATCTCGCAGTGGTCCGTGCCCGGCTGGTTCATGAAGGTGCAGTGCTGGCAGGGCCACATGGCCGCGGCCACGGCGTGCGACGAGCCCCCCATGGCGCCGTACTCCTGCAGTCCCGGGAGCGGGACACCCACCGTGCCTGCGGGAGAGAGCCAGGGCAGTGCTGGGATCCTGCTGCACATCCAGCCCTGCAGCCCCCCACTCACCAGCCCTGCACCATCCCCAGAGTGCTCCAGRCCAGGCTGGATGGGGCTTGGAGCCACCTGGTCTAGCAGAAGATGTCCCCACCCGTGGCAAGGGACGGAATGGAATCAGMTTTAAGGTCCTTTCCAACCCAAACCACTCCACGATTCCATGACGAAGGAACAGCAGCCTCTGTAGCAGCTTGGGAGCAGCTCCACAMAACCCCCAGCCAGCTCTGCCAAGGGACCCCCCTCCCCGAGGGCCCCCCTGCCCCAGGGACCCCCCTCTTACTGCAGAGCTGCTCGATGGTCGCCCACTGCTCYGATTTTTTCCAGGTCTGTGCAAGCTCCTCATTTTTGGTCCTCACGGCTTCCAGCAACAAGCTGATGCTGTCCTGGAAGCCACAGGTGGGAAATGAGCACTGGGGACCCCTCTAGTGCAAGGCAGGACCCTGAGTCTGCACTGTTCCCCCTTTCCCGACATCCTTGGGGTGCCCCAGTTTATTCCTCTGCTCCCCCAGCATTCAGACAGACCCCAACACCTCAAAAGCTTCCTTTCCTCTGCTTCCAGGAGGTGTTCCCTACCACTGTGGGTCAATCCCAACTTGCAGAGGTGCAAACCCTCCAYGCTGGAGCACTCAGCCCCCATCCCCGGCCCCATCCCGATCTCCAGCTGCCCAGGGTGATCCTGGCTGCCTCACACATGCGCAGCCTCTGGCAAACACAGCCCAGCTGAATCTCACCGGGAAGCTCCGGTGGTGCCGGGGCAGCCGCCAGGCCCCCGGTGCCCGGCCAACGGCAGCAGAGCTGCACAGCCAGGACCTCGCTGGCCTTGAGCTCTAGCAGCCCTGATCTCCTTATTGTTCCCACCAAATTCCTAATTCTGAGATAATTTTTAAAATGTTTCCAGCTATGGGAACTGCTGCCAAGTTGACTCTGGGATCATGTGGACAATCACCCCCCTCAGTGCTCCCAGCAGCTCGGGGGATTTGTGTTGAGTTTGAAAATAGTTTTAAAAACCCTTTAAACCTTCTCCCAACAGCTCGGCTGGAAGGAGCCAGCACCAGGCTCAGCCCAGGGACATGGGTTGGCAGGAATGGTCACCCCCACCCACCTGAGGAACCCCTGAGGGCCCTGGGATGGGGGGGATGGTGTGGGGACAGGACCCTCCCTGCCCCATTACATACCCGCAGAGGCATGACCTCGTTTGTGACCARGAAGAGGAGCAGATGGAAATCGGAAATGATGTCTAAGAAAATGGAGGAAGTATTTTGGGACAGGTATGTGGCCAAGCTGTGGAAGTCCTGCAGAGAGAGGACAGCAGTGAGGAATAGTAAATTTCTATTTGGATCCTCAAACAGATGTTCCTGTCCCTCTGGCCATCATCTGCAATGTGCAGACATTCCCAAAATCAGATCCCAGCCTGGTTGACTGAATCCCAGCTAACAGCTTCCAGGGAAAAAGATCTCTGGACCCACAGCAGCTCCTCCTGACCAACCCCAGCACCCACAGAGCTGATCTCAGACCCAAGAGRTGCTGAGGTGAGGAGCAGGCAACTCCAGTCTTGTTCCTACAGAAAAGAGAGAGGACAGAGCAGCCCCTTCCTCCCCATCCTCTGCCCTTGAAGAAACAGCTTTCTGTGCTTAAAATTCCACCCAGGAAGAGAAGGC
>NW_026623848.1:180864-207413 GCF_030028575.1 Malurus melanocephalus | reverse complement strand
GCTGCCCCTGGCCCCTCTGGAGCTGCCTGGCAGGCACGGGGAGCTCTGATCCCATCATGGATCCGGCAGGAGCTCAGCACCGGCCGGCAGTCGGCATTGGCATGCAGACACTGCTCCGTGCAGGAAGGACTTTGGCAAGCTGAGCAGGGAAGGGGTGACTTGAGGGCACAGCTGTCCCTCTGCAGATGTCTGTGAGCATGAGGGAGGCAGAGCCTGTCCCTGTGTGTTGGAACACGGCTCCSTCAGGAATCGCCCCTCACCTGAGTTTCTCCCAGCACATCGCGGTTCTCGATGGGGAATGGATTTTGAGAAATAGAAAAAGTGTAGACTGGATCCTTGGGGAAAGTTGTAGTAATCTGAAAAAAAAAAAGGAAAAATCCAAGGAAGGATGATCAGAGACCAGTAGGATATGGAAAGCAAGTCCATGTAGCTGAGAACAGCCACAGCTGTGATTCCAGCTCAGCCAAACWGTGAGGGATCCTGCAGGGATCTGATGGCTTTTAATTTAATTTAAAGTGATATTCCATCACCACACCCCTCGGTTCCCTTTCTAAGGAARCTGGAGGGACATGATGGGTTTGGTCCTGACAGATGCTCCAGAGAGCATCCMTCTCTGCACAGATCAGTGGGATACAGAGATCCCAGCACAGCTCTGCCCCATGCCAGGCAGCTGCTGCTACAGGGGGGTTCTGGGGGGATCCTAATGCAYGTTCCATCCCTCTGTTTTCATCCCAGGAATCTCAGGAACAGGTGCCTTCACTCCTGCAGGAATTCCTGTGCTCCAGTGCTGCCTGTGCCAGGGGCAGCTGGACCAGGAAGGCTGCTCCGGGTGAATCTAATGGTTGTTGGCACCACCTCCAGCTCCAGCGGTATCATCTGGCATCCCAATTATTTGCTTTCCTGCCTTCCACGCTGTAACTTTGTTTCCCAGCCCTGGGGCTGAGCCTTGCCGTGCCTGGCAGCAGCTCCGCTCCGGCCAAACCGTGCCAGAGCGTGAATTCCCTCCTCCAAGAAAAGGCATTTCCGGACAACCTGCTGAGTCACTCGAAGGAGATGGATCCCTAATTGCTGCTCTGGAGTTTCCTCATTAGGCAGTGCCCCGGACACGGGTCTGTGGGGCTGCTGCTTCCCGGCCATGTGGCTCTGGGCCAGCTTGGAGCTGTGATAAGGCACCAGGCAGTGCCTTCTTGGAAAACAAATGTGTTCCCTGGCACCACAGTGACCCCACAGAGCAGGGAAGCCACCTCCCCGCTAGGAATGCCTGGCAGCAGCAGGGAGAGAAGGATAATCTGTCTCAGAAATCACCTCCACCGGGAATTTCAGAGGTRGGTTAGGAGTTTGCTCCACCCTGAGCATCTCCTGTGGGAAACAATGACATGCAATACTCACATCTATGATGAGGTACTCGACCGGGAGCGGGCGAGCCAGCTGGGTGATCTCGTTCCCAAACTTGTCTATGTCCTGAAAGAAAAAGAGTTGGATAATTCCTGAGCATGGAAGTGGTGTGAAGCCCAAGGGATCCTGCCCACGCAGGATCCTGAGCTCTGGCACATCATTGAGGGTGTGGAAAAGAGCTKCATGGGTGATGCAGGGCTACCCAATTCCCTGTCACTCTTTGAGGCTGTAGATCTCTGAAATTCCAGCATCTCTGGAATCAGAGTCTCTGTTTCCTCATSAGCCAAGGGATTGCAGGGCCACAAACCATCTTGAGAGAGGCTTGGAATTATCCAAGGAGTGTAAAGGTGGGATTCTTGGGGTCGTTGGACTCCATGATCCTTGTGTGTCCCCCAACTCTTGATATCCCATTATTCCATGATTTAAATGCCATTTAGGCTGCAGCTCCATCTTAAAGAGAGGGACAGGCCATCTCTGCCTCCTCAGCTGAGGCAAACCTGCCTTTCTACAAATCCAGGAGTTCCTCATCCAACTCTTCACTGGGAATTGGGAATCTGGGCACTTTCTCATACCCAGACCCTTGGAACCAGCACATCCCACGGCGTAAACTTGTTTTGCTTTGCCAGACGAAGGGAACATAAAGTTTAATTAGGGAGACAAACGGCCGGCATATGTTCATTAATCATAACCTGACAATTAGACGTGATTGATGTCAAACACGCCGGGTTCAAACGCCGCTTCGGAAATAAATCCCGGAGAACTGACACTTTTCATTAAAGATTCCGTACGAGGGGGTTGTGTTTTCTCCCTAAATCATCACTTAACGTGGTATAAATCATTCACGGAGCCCCACATAAATCATACGCCCATAATTCCCAGTCAGGGATGTCGTGCTGGACGTTCCACGGGTTCTTGGTGGCGGGAGCTGGACATGGAGCTGTCACCCCAAAAGCTGYGAGTCCCAGTCCTGCAGTGTGGGGTGGGAGCAGCATTCCATGGGCTGAGCCAGGGAGCACCATGCAGGGACACCCTCCCTTTTCTCCCAGCCGTGTTTTCTCCMGGAGAACACCACTCCAGCACCACTCCCCCGCTCTCCCTGGTGTTTACACAGCACAAGTATGCAGAGCAGCAGCCAGCACCATCCCTCTCCCGCTCAGATCTCCCAGTACTCCCAGTYAGACCTCGCCCCAGCAGGCTCTGGCACGCTGCTCCCCTCAGGCACAGCCCCCCTTTCCGACCCCCTCCCCAAACAGCCCCTGTCCCCAGGAACTGTTCCCTGTGTAAAAAAAAAAATCTCTCTTCCAGTCTTTGAAGCTCCTTTGAAAGGCAATCCCGATAAGGATCTTTGCTCCTTGCACATGACAGGTTGTGGCCTCAGATCTTTCCGGCTCCGACAGGAGCAGGAGGAGCCGTGGAGCCTTTTTTTGGGAGATCACAGGACCTCAGAGCCAACCTGCTTCTAGATCTCAGTGATACCACAAGAGGCAGGAATCAGACCCARTCGGCTTCCCAAACACAATCCTGCCCCTGCATGAAGGGACCTGCAACAACTCATGCATAATTAGCCCATCTGGAATTCATTTTCCAATCTAATTAAGTTCTAATATGCAGAAACATTTTTCCAGCACCTGTTGGCTTTAATCTCCCCCTCTGGGGATTTCCATGTTAAATGCCTKCTTTTTCATGGCATGCTGCTGAGGCCTCTGAGACATCCACAGACTGGAACTTGGCTCTCCCCAAGCCGAGCACATGTCCTGATCCTGACAGGACAGTCCCACAACACCAACATTCCTCTCTTACTACCGTGGATCATTTAATTACGTTTTAAAGTAATGAACATCAGGTTGGGAGAAAGATCCTTATCCTGAGCTCAGCATCACCAGGACCCTCCCAGTGCCGTTGTTGCTGCAGCCTGAGACCCCCAAAGCCCAGTGGCACCCGCTCCAACAGGAGGCTAGGAAGGAGTTAATAGAGCCACAAGCATTTGGCTCYGAGACAAAAACCCAGCAGCCAAAGGCCTGGAGGGTCTGGACAATGCATCATTCCTGTGGAGACTGCAYCAAGGCTGGGATTAGAGCCTTTCAACCCACTGTGTGCAGGGAGGCRGGAGCTGCACAGGGATGGGGGTGAACAGGGAAAAGGATGGGAGCACAGACACCTCAGCAGGATGGAAATGCTTCTGGGTGGCCTCGGGATTACCCGCAGAGGGTGAGGGGAGCAGCGGAGTGAGGAACCCGGAGCTGTCAGCCGGGAGGAGGGAGGCTCCCGATCTGCGTCCCAGGACAGCCGTGATGATCCCACGCTGTCACCATCCCAGGCTGTGAGCATCCCGCATCCCACGCCGCTATTCCCGACCTGCTCCCTCTGCTGAAGGCACGGTGGAGCTCGGCAGCCATCTGTCCTTGCCATGTGTGAATAAATCCCAGCTTTGCTCTTCCCACTGCTGACTCGGAGCGCTTTGCCGGGCAGTCCTGCTCCTCGCACGGGAGCGTGGCTGAGGTACAGAAACGAAGTGACTTCTCCAAGAGCGAGTGACAGGTCAGGGAGAGTTGAAACCCTTCCCAGGAGACTCCTGCTGAGCTAATCCAGCATCCTCCTCCCYGGAGCAGCTGGGACATTTAAGGCTAAGGCGGCTCACGAGCTGGTGGGAGGGCAGCCAGGGAAGTCCTTCCCCGCCAGTGAACRCTCCCTGCAGCCTGGCTCTCCCTGGGAAGAGGATTTCCAATGCCATGGTAGGACAGCCTGGCTCAGAAATCCTGCTGGGCTCTAATAAAAGCAGGGCCCTGGCTTGGGGCTGTCCCAGGGAGGGATGGGACACGTGTCACTGGTGCCAGGCCAGGGCTCAGACACAGCTCAGCWGCAGCGAGAGCTCAGAGCACGTGTGGGACTTGAGGGCAAAGGGCTCTTGCACAAYGCTTGTAAAGAGCTTTTGTCTTAAACCATCCCAAAGAAACTCTGGGGCGATGTTAAGGCAGCTGTAAAATGCAATTCACTGTGAAGATGAGGATGACATTGTGTTTGCGCTGAGCTGTCACAAATACCTGTGATAAGAGACAAAGCCAGCCAGCCCCCAAATCCAATTATCCAAGAGTTTTAAACCATCAGGAATCTCTTCCCCCAGTTAATGGTGGASCAGCTCAGCACTGAAGAGCTCCTGGGCCAGTGGACAGCAGGGATGGGGAACAGCAGCCCCAGGSAGGGATCCCCCAGCTGCACCCTGAGCACCCCTCAGTGTTGAATATCAACCCAGGGTACATTCTGAGTGAAATCCAAATCAATCCYGCTGTTTGTTAGAACCAGGTGGAAAGAGAAGGGTTTTCCAGGATAGAAGACAAAATGCTCATGTGGAATATCCTGCATGGCTCGCCTTCCTCCAGCTCGGAAATGGGGTGAAGTGGCCATTGCAACATCATCATATCTTCACTCCCAGTCTTTATCCCGACCTGTGTCTGTGTCTCCATCATGGAGTCCTTGCTGAGCTCCGTGTGCTGAGCTGGCCAAGCAGCACGTGCCGGCTGTGCCCTGTTCCAGCTGGAACCAGCACTGAACCCTGATGCTTCCCAGACATCCCAGGAGGCTGAGAGGGAAATCTGTTCTTCCTCCTGGCTAATYGTACCTGGGGAGGCACCTCAGAGCAAAGGAACTTGTTCTCACAGTCCCCAAACCCCTCAAGTTCCCCACTGGAGCAGAGCTCTCCCTTCCTGAGCCAGGACAGCAACGGCCGTGTGTCCAAAGCCAACTCCACAGGGGTGGCTCCTCGGAGCAGCAGGCGAGGGGCCAGCACAATGGAATGGTAAAGGAACACAGAAATCACACAGCTGCAGCCTCAGGAAAACCACAGGACGACGCCAGTGCCATCAGCTTTCCCATTCCCATGGAAGAAAAGCAGCACCTTCTCCCATTTACAGGCTGGAGGTGAATCCACAGCGCTGCCCTCGGACAGATCCAAGTTCCATGGATCCTGCCTCACATCTGGCTGCTCTATAAATACATCCATACTCCACAGACATCGGCCTCCTGGTCCTCATCCAATTAGAATTAATCTGTAGAGCTCCTCTCATCCTAAAGGACTTCTCAGATGAATACTTGGATATCATATGGGAATGCATATGGRCTTTTCCTGCACAATCCTAGAGAAAATAGCAACTACTCCCAAGTGCAGCTTTCTCCCCAAACTGTCTGGGATGAGGAAGCACAGAGGGGAACTCCCACATCACACTGGGGACACAGGGACAGCAACGTGCTGGACCCCAAAGATCCCATCCCATGCTGCTGCACCTCCTGGAGTTCACCAGGGCTTGGACACAGCTGTTGTCACCATCCCAGGATGAGGTAGTGTCTCTGACCTCAAGCTTTGCACATTTAATGGGACCCCAAAGGCTTCCCAAGCCAGGAGTGACTAAGCTTTCCATAGATTTAAGAACATTCAAAAAAATAATTAAGGGATCCTAGAGCCAAACCCTTGAAGGCTGAGGGAGAATCCCACCCGGCAGGGCCATGCTCGAGCACTCTGTGAAAAGGGYAGTTAGGGAGAAAAGCTCTGAAACATGAAATCAGCTGCAGCCTGACCCAGTGAATCAGTGGTTGATGGAAATTTCCACGGAAGGCTGGAGCCATCCGTTCCCATTTTGTTTATCTCCCTGCTTCAGATTAGGGATGGGAGTGAAGCCCTTCTGGGAACACCCACCGGCTTCCTGCTGCTCCCAGCACCCCGGGTGGGCCACATGTGGGCCACAGACCTGCAGGACCTCCTGTGAGGCTGCCCGAGTGTGGCACAGCCYGGGCTGCTCTGGAGCAGCATCAGGGCACGCCAGGGGATGATCTCATCCCCCTCACGTTCAGGGCCAACCTTTGCACACCCACTGCATCGTAATAGGCCATGGTTTATCAGCTCCTAGGAGGAAACTGCCTGCTCCAGAGAGAGCAGGATTCCATCTGCACTYCCTCTCCAGCCCAGAGGTGTTCCTTGTTTGCAGGTGGGGTCAAGGCAAGCCAGCAGTCTGGCACTGATGGGAAACCATGGAGTCTCACAGGAAACCTGCACTGCCCCATCCCACGTTTTCAGGGCATGCAGGGACACCCTGACCAGCTCCACTCCTGGAGCACAACCCACTCATTCCACTCCTCCCAAACAAAGGCAGCCTTCCTTATCCCATGCTCCTTTARGGACAGCTTTACCACAGGCAGCAGGAGCAGACTGGACAGGAAGGAGATAACTAACGGGGTGATGGATGGCTAATTAGCCAGCAAGCAGTGCCATTAATTAACTCCTCTGTCCCTGCTCATGGGGCACTGGGAGCCCTGGGCTGGAGTGGCAGTGCTATCAGCATCCACAGGGAGCCTGATCCCGAGCTCCCARCTCAGCCCTGCCAGCACAGGAGGGGCTGAAGGGCTCCAGGAACAGCTGGCAGGGGAATAATGACTTTCCACCCATCATCAACAACCCCAAAGTGCAGCAGGCAGTGCCCAGGGTCAGGCTGGGTRGGGCTTAGAGAAACCTGGGATAGTGGAAGGTGTCCCTGCCCRTGGCAGRGGTGGGACTGGATGGGCTTTMAGCTCCCTTCCAACCCAAACCATTCCACAACTCTATGAAACCGAGTATTTTGGATTCTCTCTGGATGCACATTTCCCTGCCGCTCCCCAGGATCAGTGCTTGCATCCAGGGGCACATCCCAAGCTCAGGCCTCACCTTGTAGAAGACATCAGGCACGTACTGCTCGCTGCTGGACTCCTTGGCGTAGCCCAGCTCCGGCGCGTCCCGGCAGGGCAGCAGGCACTCGTCCCGCACCAGGGCCATGCACTGGTTGGACACCTGGTACCCCTCAAAGTGCACCTGGTTGTCGGGACCACCTGCAAGAGGAGAGGATGGTTAAAGAACCCACGATCATTGAGGCTGGAAAACAGCTCCAAGGTCACCCAGTCCAACCTGTGAGCAACCCCCACCTTGTCACCAGCCCAGCATCCTTGGACACCTCCAGGGGTGGGGAATCCATGTCACAACCCTTCCCATGAGGAAAAACTTCCTGAAAATCCTGCACAGGGGTGATTTCCCCAGTGTAATTCCAAGAGAAACAACTGGAAGAGCAGCACTAATGTAGGCCTCAATGGTTTGGAGCTCTTTTCCAACCTTAACAATTCCAAGACTCCATGATTAAACACAAGGCTAACAGTGAGAACACCAAGATGAAGTTGCTGATGCTGCTGGATGGGAAGAATTTTAGGCAAGAATTCCCTTTAAACTTCCCATTTTTGTAGTCACACACATTTCCACAGCTATCCCACGAGCACAGGGCTGAGGGAACAGCAGGAATGCTCTGCCAGGAACTCCAAGGAGGAGGAGCTGCCCTTCTGGGGGCTCTGACAGCATCACCCTGCAGGTATCTCCTCCTTTTCCAGACAAAAACCAGGCATGCAGCTCCTGTGAGCCTGTTTCACTGCCAAGGATCCCWGAGCTGCAGATCACCTGGCCATGTCAGGCCTGAACAGTGTTTTCTCAGCCTGTACTGGATGGTTTGGTGGAAATCTGACATGGAAAGTGGGAATTAAGAGCCTGGCTCATGSAAGGATCACATGCTTGGCGCTTCCWTTTGGATAATGTAAGCAACATCAGGTCATGTGTCACTGGAATACAACTGGAAAGAGAGGAGGGAGGCAGATGGTAGGAAAACGTTACTATTTCCAAAGCCAGGAATTCAGGAGGGGATAGGAATTAAACCATGTGGAGGATTTAAAGGCAAAGTTGAGGCAAACTATCCAAAATCCAAATACATTTCTGCAGCACAAAAGGAGGGACTCAAGTGTTTAAATAAAACCTGCTGGGCTGATTGAACAGAGGAGAATGAAATTATCTGGAACAGCAAAGAGGAAATATTCCTTTTCTACCCTTTGATCCGTAACCTCAATCACTCACTGCTCCAGAACAAACACTCCAAGAAATTAAACATAGACCAGGACRGGGGAAGGCCTGAACACAGTGTGTTTGCTCAATAAAACACCTTGTTTAAAAAAAGAGTAATTAAATAAATATATATATTAAAAAGAGAGATACAGATCTATATTTAATGAGAGATGGATGTGTTTAGCAGTCTGGAATGTACAAGCATGGGCCTGTTAACTAAAAAAAGAGCTTTTTCACTGAAAAAAAGGCCCTGGGAACCCTTACAAAGCCAGGCTCAGGGCAGGCAATGTCCCATCCCACTTTCACTTTTCACTCTGGATGTTATTTGGAAGTCATGAGGGTTTTTTCATTGTGTTAAACAGAGCCAGAACCAGCGATTCTGCTCCAGGGAAGGTTTAAATGAAGACATGTGTCATYCCATGGAGAAGAACAGAGTGAACTGGGAACACTCCAGCCCTCCCAGCACATGCCAGTGTCCCCCCTCCCAGCCCAGCCCATCCACGGTGCCTCTGGAGACTCCCTGAAAACGGCTAAAACCAGAGGCTTTAATCATAAGCACTTTGCAGGAGCTTCTGTTTTACTCAGCCAAAAAAAAAAAATGTTTCCAAACAGCTTTTTTTTTTATCCCTGACAGGTTTTTTTTTCCCTGTCAGGTTTCCCTGACAGCAACACGAGGGAGGTAAAGATCCCTCCTGAACCTCCAGAAGGAGGAACTAATCTGTAACTCTGAGGAACTGGAGTGTTGTGGTTCTGCACTGCTGCTTCCAGGCAACAGAATTTGGCGCTTTAAGGATTTGAAACAAAAAGTGAGCAACAGTTGTTGCCCTGGCTGCAGGCAGGGAGTGATTTCTGGGTCAGAGAGGTGGGGCTTAGCTTCAAATACATCTCTTTTAATAGCTGTAGAAAAAATGGGCGAATGAATATTGAGGAAATAATTCTAGAGAGGATAAAGCAAAGAACAATAAAGTATTTTAGTTGATAGAATAMACTCCTAAATAAATAAATAGGACAGATAAATAGATAAATAGGACAGATAGGGAGCAGGGCACGTGATTTTTGGCACATTCTTCTACTAATAACAGATAATTCAGGTGTAACCCAGAGGGCAGAGAGCAGTTGGTACCTGTAGCCACAACTGTGACAAACTTGGATCCAAAGTGCCCATCTGGAGAGAGGCGACAGATGTTGGGCTGCTGGTTCTGGAAGTTGCCAGCTGTGATGCACTCCTCTGCACTCAGGAAATACGTGTCCTGGAGGGACAGCACGGGTTCCAATCAGTGAAAGGACAAGGTGACGTAGCCCAGACCTATTTCYCTGGGCTGCAGCCAAGTAAAACGACCAACACCCCAGGAAAACAYGCTTTCGTGGAAAACTGAGACAAGAATGTGACCTGTCAGCTCCCCAGCCCTGGGCTGGCTCAGGACTGTCCCACSTCGAGTCCCACCCACCTCCACACACCTTTTTTTCTTTTTGAAAAACCAAGTTTCACTTTCCAAATATGGATATCACTGGGTTTACAAGGACAGGAAGCTGAGGAGGTCGAAGTTTGAGCCACGTATGTGTCACAAAGCCCAGCCCATGGGAACATCCTCTGAGTCACTCTGGCTCACTGGGTTTGTCCCTCACACCCCCCATTCCCTCCACTCCCTGGAGTTTTCTTAATCCTAAAAAGGACAGGAATAGATGGGATATTGGAGAGAAATGCTTCCCTGTGAGGGTGGGCAGGCCCTGGCACAGGGTGCCCAGAGAAGCTGTGGCTGCCCCTGAATCCCTGGGAGTGCCCAAGGCCAGGCTGGACATTGGGGCTGGGAGCACCCTGGGACAGTGGAAGGTGTCCCTGCCATGGCTGGGGGAACAGGATAATATTTAAGGTTCCTTCCCACCCAAACCATGCTATGATTCTATGAGTTCCATCTCCTCAAAGCACGAGGGTGAAGAGGCTGCACAGCTCTGCCTGCTCCCCCAACAGCTCAATCCSTAACATTTCCAAAAGTTCCAGCTCCTTTTCCTTCAGAACTGCCTGGAAAACCCCATCTCAYGAGAATTCCAGTGTCACCTGCAGCCGTGGCTCAGGTCCTTGCCTGGCACAGCAGCTGGAATTTGCTGGGTCACACTTGGATCTCACCTTGTTCCTGCTGTATCGAACCGTGCCTTTCCGTGTGTCTTCCGAGACCAGGTCAGTGAATATCCAGCCAACCTACAAAGGGGGATGGAGAACGTTGCTTTAAGGGAAAAAAGGACAAAATAAAGAAGGAAAAAGGAAACCTGAAGAGCTCAGACATTTTCTGCTCACAGGACACGATGTTCTTGGCTCCTGTCGGCCCTGTGCACACTGCCTGCAGGGAATGGCTCTCCCAGCTGTGCTGGGCTCCTTGGAATCCCATTTCCAGGAGCAGCAGCATGCCAGCTGGCTGGCCAGGGCACCTGCAGTGTTAGGTTTCACTATGGAATATTTTTTCATGGAAAGATCTGGAGGCTGCAAGAGGCCTCTGTGCCACCACCCGCACCCAGCCCCACCATTTCCTGCAGAGTGTTTGGAGTGGGATCCAGCACCCACGGGTGACAGAGCAGCTCGTGTGGCCCCAGTCTGAACCTCTCAMACAATCCCAGTTCAAACCTTGAATGCACTGGTTAAGGAAAAGCTCATACTGGAGTGTGATTTGTTCCAAACTGGAGGCTGCACTGATCCCAGARAGCACATTTCTGCTTTTTGTGGTAYAACACACCTCGGAGTGTGTTTGTAATACCACGTGTGATATGTGGAATATGTCCAAACATTTTGGGATCAATCCTTCCACAGAGGTGTGGCATGTCCACACTCCTTGGGATGATCCCTCTCCACCCAGGTGCCAACCACAGCTCCCACAGCATTAACCCTTCCAAGGTAGAACTGATCCAACTCCCCAGACAGACCAAACCCTGCACCCAGCACTCAGTGACGTGTTAAGTCCCATGGATTAAAAATATCTGATGGGAAAACATGGAAATAAATAACACACGGAGAACTTTTACTCCAGCCTCTGGCGAGGGGTGGGATCTTATCTGGGAGAACAAAGCCCTCCCCAGATGTTTACAGTCTGCACTGAGCCTTCTCCCAGGCGGGTTTTCTCCAGCAAGTCAAATCTTGTTTGTGTACATCCCATTCCTGGCATTCCCAGGATACCAACCCTGCTCCCAAACCGGAAAACATCAGYGCAGGTTGGAAGGCTGTCAGGAACYCAGGGGATCCTGATGGGATGATTGGCAGGCTGGAACTGAGGGGGACCTGCACCCCTAACYCAACACAGCACGGATTCCCTGCAGCACCGAGGAGGGGAACAATCCAAGGGGAGCCCCTGCTCCTGGAAACAGCACAGAGGCTACTCCAGCTCCATCTGGGCCAAATTAGCACTTGCCAGGGAGATGCTCCCAGGAATGGCTCCTGTTGGATGGGGGAGAAAGGGAAGATGGTGTTTGTGCAACTCTGCTCCAGCTGACTGCAGCCACACAGCCCTGCGAGGGGGCTGTGCTCAGGAAAACCCTCTGGATTTGGGTTTTATACCCAAAAATGTAACAGCTGCTGAYACTGAGATTTAGGTAACCCAAAAGATCTTGGACAACCCCACGGGGCTGGAGAGAACTGCTGACCAMTTCCCTGCCACACACATGAGATCGACACATCCTGACCTTTCTCAGGCCGAGCTTTGCTGCGATCTCATCCACGACCTCGGCTTTGGGATCCTCCAGGATCTCCAGGCTGTTCTGGGTGCCAATCTGCAGCAAAGAGACACTGGTTAGTGACACAGAATTGGGGAAAAACCAGTACAGCCACTGTGGGCAGTGAGGCAGGGGATGGGAGCAGAGGTCTGGGCTTCCCCTCTGGCATCCCCAGACTGGTGCCACCTCAGAAATCTCCCCTTGCCACTCTGCTCTCACACACACACACACTCACAAGGATCCATTTGTTCCTTTTCCACTGACAATCTGTTGGATTTCACTTGGCAGCCGTGCAGAAACCATGAGGAGGAAGGAAACACATGAGGAGCACTCGGCTGAGGAGCGGTGCCGTGCCCCACCTAGTGGGGATTCYGGCTGCTCCAGCCAAACCCATCCTCAGCCTCTCCATCATTTTGCCTTCAATTCATTTAGACTTCTTTCTATCTAATTAAACTGCTTAAATTTTCTCAGTGAGCTGGTAAAGAATTGAAGACAAGGCTGCAGCTATTTTTTCCTAGCACAGAATCTGTTGGAAAGCCAGGAATCAAGGTTAAGATTAAAAGTGAAATTTGCTGTTACAGTCACYCTGGATTTAAATCATCCAAGGGCAAAAAAAGAAAAAAAACAAAAAAGCAAAACTGGGGTTTAAAATCCTTTCTGCAGCAGCAACTAACAATGATGTTAAGGACATAAATCACGTTCTCTTTTCCTCAGGACAGTTTGACAGCTTTCCTTGGGGAGCTGCAGCTGGAAATACCAAACTRAGAAGGTGTTTGTGTGTTCCCTGATTTTGAGCAGGCACTGAGGGCCCTGGGGCTCACCTGGGGGGGTTCGTAGATGGCTGCCACCTCCGCCCGGATTCCCAGCGGGATGTCTTTGTGCTCCGTGTACCGGCCGTACAGATAGCCCAGATGYTGGTTCCCTGTCTTCCTCCAGAAGTCTAGGAAGCGATCTGCAATTGTGTGGTTCTCAAACATGATGTTGTCAACATGCCTGTATTTCTGTTTGACAAAGTTCAAGYGTCAGGCCGTCCTCCGCTGGCTCGGGTCCCTTCCCAGGACACACACCACCCTCCGGAGCTGGATCCTGCCCAGCAGGGTGAGGGAAATTGGGGGGTCCCTCCCTCTTCCCCCTGCTCAGCTCCCACCCCTCAATTCTGCTCCCTGCTCAGGTTGGAGCGTGGGATGTGCTGAGCACCCCCAGCACCTCGGGGGTTTCACTGGGACCTTCACCCCAAAAACCTCTGCAGGTAACAGGACAGTGACATTTAGAGGAAACAAGAACCTGAGTGGCCTTTTAAATCCCATAGAAAAATGAATCCCATCACTGGGATTCATCACTAATGCTGCCAGCTCAGTCCTCCATATTAGGAGGAAACTCTGACCCATTTTGGAGCCCTTTTCCACAAGGCCTGAAGACCTGGAGTTGCCAGATATCTGCTCCAAGTTGGCTGTTTTGGAAGYCACTTTTCCCAAATTAAAGCCAGGTAACCCTGGCAGGAGCCACGAGCTCCTCTCACCTGTCTGTTGAGGGTGATGGCGCTGGGCTGGCACTTGGTGCAGATCCCCTCGGGCCAGGGAGGGTGTCCCTCACACCCCGACTTGATCTTACAGCTGATGTTCTCCAGGGCTACAAACTTCCCCCTGGCAGAGGGGGGAACAGAAAAGAGGAAAAGGGAAAAAGAAAGGGGAAGAGAAAGGAGGAAGAGAAAGAGAAATGGGGAAGAGAAAGGGGAAGAAAGGGGRAAGAGAAGGAAGAGGAGAAGAAAAKGGAAAAGAATGAGGGGAAGAGAAGGAAGAKGGGGAAGAAAAGGAAGAAGAGGCTGCTGTCACCACAGTAAATGCTTTTGGAACAGTAATTTATGGAGCATGTGGGAAGTCAGAGATTGTAGCACTATGCCAAATTCTCCTTTCATGTGCACAAGGCWTCCTGGAAGGGGAAATTCCCTTCAAATTCAAATCTCATAGACTTGAGCTGCATCTCYCAAAGAGATTTTAAAAATCCCAGTGGTCTGGGAGGGAGAAGATTAAACCTCTGTGTAACTAATGTCCACCCAGTCTGAGAACTAYTGGTGTAATAAGGGAATCTTTTTCCTTCCATTTGGCCTCCCCCCCATCATGAGYGTTTCCTGGAAGGAATTATATTACCACAGAAAAGGGAAAAACACAAATAAAATGGGGACATAAAATACAAAGACAGATTTATTTTTTTCCCCTGCCTTTCCCTTTTATCCAATTTTTAATGTGGTGTTTTCTCCTCCATTTGCCATTCAATCCTCGTGTCCAACACTTTYCATTTGTGTTAAAAAACCTGAAGCCCTGACCAGATTCCCTTAAAATCAGAGATTTCCTTACTTGTCTGCCCCTCCAGTCAGCTTCCTGATGTAGGCATGGAATGACATGTGCTTCACAGGAGGCTCCAGATGGTTCAAATAATCCTCATCGAAGGGCTGCCAAAAAACACCACACAGAGCAGAGCCAGGTCACACACCTGTCTGATAACACCCTGATCCCTCAGCAAATGCATGTTCCACACTCAACCCCACCAATGTGGAAGCAATCAAGGAAATTCAGGYTCATTTTCAAGGCAGCTACTACTGGGATGCAAACAGTGGAGCTTTACAACGGGGAGTTTTATGGTGGCCTCCTGCTCTGGGAACAGATTGGCCCCACAAATCAGAACCAGAATGGCAAAGAGCTTTTTTCTTTCGATATCTAACAACAAACAACAGGCCCAGCTGTTCCAACATGGCCAAGGACTCCCAGAGCACTTCCAGCAGCAGGGAATGGCTATCCTGAATGTCCAGGATCCCCTCTGGAGTGGGTGCTGCTGCTTTGTGCCATAAATTACACAGCCCAGCCCGTTTGGAGGTGTCTCTAAAGCTGCTTCAACCTGGATAATCATGGAATAGTTTGGGTTGGGAGGRGCCTTGGATCCAGGGGCAGCCACAGCTGCTCTRGGCACCAGAGTGGKTAAAATGGGAAGTGCTGGGATCCAGGAGAGAGAGGATGAAACAAAAAAATCCAGGAAAAAGTGAGGACAGAGGGAAAATGGAGTTTTTTTTAAGTACTTTCTGTTAAACTCATTACTGCAKAAAACCAGCTTTAACCAGGATAAAGCCAGGGGCACAAAGACCTCGAGCTTTAGTGATCCCAGAGCCTGCAGTGCAGGGCAGGATTCCAACCCAGAGGAACAGTGTTCATACTGGGAGGAACTGGTGTGAGTCTGCAGCACCTCYCTGGGGCTCTTACCTCCAGTGGGACACAGTGCACACACTTGCCCAAAGGGCCATGGCGACACCTGGGCAGAGAGAGAAAGAACTGGGGTTAAATCTCATTTCACCTGGAAACTGAAAGAGGAATAAATCTTATTTGATCATGGGAAAATCAACCTATAAASGTTTCTCTGCAGTAAGTTTGGTGTGGGTATCCCAAAAGCCACCTGAATTCTTGTCAGATCAGGTTTTACAACCCTTCAAGTTCAAAGAATTCAAACCCTTGAAATTCAAASAATTTTCAGCCCAYGTGGCAGGGTGATTTTAACAAAAARCCACCCAAAATGTTCATCCTTTATCAGGCAAGGCTGGAACAATCAGGGAAATGTGTGTTATTGGGCAGATAAAGACSTGCTGGGTAAAGTTACAGAGGGGAAACATCTCCTTTTGTGGTGATTGCTGTAAAAAAAACCCTAAACCAACAATAAAACATCCCCCAGCACCAGGTCAGTGCTGGTTTCCAAAGGAAGGGCCCTGGAGAGGAGCAAGGAGGTGGGACTGTGGAGACAGTGGATGGGATCCAGTTGCAGGAGTGCTTTTAAGGATGTTTTGTGGGAGATAATGTACAGAAAGCAGCATTAAATGCTGCTAAAGCACTCAGCATCCTTCACTGGAGATTGATCCACGCTCCCAAAGCCAGGAACCAGCCCAGACAACTCCTTTTATCCTCAACAGCCTCCCCTGGGCCTCAGCTCCCAGCTAGGAACAACTTCATCGATTCCTCTGAAAAATGTGGGCAGGTTCAAGGCAATGTTTTTGCCACAGAGTGGTGGGGTTTGTCTTTATTGCTCCAGGGATGTGACATCCCATCATTTATGGTCAGGCCAGTGAGGATTTTCCACAAACTTCCTCATTGCTGCAGCACTGATGATAAACCACGTGGAGGACAACACCACAGGGAAGGGCAGATCATTCTGTTTTAGSAGGAATTCCTGCCTTTAAAATTTTCCTTCCAACCTTTTCAAGGGTCTTATTCCAGAGGGTTCCAGCCCCAAGGCTACAATCAAGACACCAGGACYCAGYYTGGGTCATTTACACTGAGCAATAAAAGCCCCCTCCCAGCAGAGGAAGTTCTGGCAGCACCAGAGCAGATTTTGGGTGGGTTTAACTCATTGCTGTGTTATTTTTACAAAAAGAGAAGCTGCTTTGTTTCCCTAAGCCTCTAGCACRGAAGAGCTTTGGGAAGTTGGACTTTGGTGCATTTTTGTGAGCAAAAGGGACTCCCTGGTTTCACAGAGAGGTCAGACAGGCACGTGATGAAGGGAAGCCAGAAACAGAGCAGGCAGAGACCCAAGTCCCACTTCCAAACCTCTGCCATTGGATACTTCCAGTCCTCCCCTTCACTTCCGTGTTTTCCTTTATAAGGAGTGGCTGGATCTGAAGGCACAGAGTGCTTGGGACAGCAAATCTTGGAATGGTTTGGGTTGGAAGGGACTTTAAAGCTCATCCCAYTCCACCCCTGCCATGGCAGGGACATCTTCTACCATCCCAGGGTGCTCTGAGCCCCTCCAGCCTGGCTTTGGGCACTGCCAGGGATCCACAGGGGCAGCCACAGCTTCTCTGGGCACYCTGTGCCAGRGCCTCACCTCCCTCACAGGAAGAATTCCTTCCCAATATCCCATCTGACCCTGTCCAGGAAGAACACAGAGTGTTCATTCTAATCTAGAGAATTCCACGTGTTTTAGGAGCACAAAATCCAGGAGCATGAGCATCAGGGCCTCTTCCATCAGAACAATGCTGCTCCCAGTGAGCCCTTCCTACCAAAAACCCCAGGATTTGGGCATCTGCTTCCTCCCTGGGCTCACCAGGGCTTCACTGAACCTCCCAGGACAATGACAGGGGCTGTTTTCCCTTGGGAACATCCCCAGGACACTCAGAATGGAGCCAAAGGCAGTTCCCACAGTACATTTCCTGACTGCTGGGCTGCCCATGACATTCCAAGCTCTGGTGAGACCCAAATCCACGGGCAGGAACACAACCCACCCCCACTTACAGCTGCTGGTCTCTGTTTCGGTAAATCTTGCCATCCTGTTTGATCAGGTACTGGTCAATCTCATCTTCCACCACCTGGGGAGCTCCCCCAGGCCGGGAATTTTGGGAGACAGAGGTGTCCATGGTCTCTGAGGARGAGCCAGCTGGGCTTGAGGGATACAGGAACAGCATATCCCCGTGCCTGCAGGGTGGGAAACAGCACAGGGGTAGTGGGAGGTGAGGGAAACAACACACAGGAAGCTGGAGATGCTTCCCAGMAGGCAGCCAGCTTCCCAAACCATGGAAAAACATGGAATGGGGCACAGATTTTAACCAGAACAGCACAGGTGGAAGCTGCTCCACTTGTGAGCCACCTCTTCCTGCTTTTATTTGCAAAAAAAAATGCAATCTTTCCATCAGGAGACAAAACTGAGGGGAAAACATGGAGGAGGGAGTGGGGATGAAGGAATGAAAACATGGATGTGGGAGAGAAAGATGGGATGGAGGAAAAGAGGGGTGATGGAGGGAAACAGGGAGTGGGAGGGTAGGAAAGGATGAAAAGGTGAAAACAGGGATACAGAAATGGGGGGATAAGGCAGGGAAGGTTGGGGATGAGAGAGGGAAAGTGGGGGCACRAGAGGGAAAGTTGGGATGAAGAGGKGAAAGCAGGGATTARRSAGGGAAAGCTGGGACAAAGCCTTCCCACAGCAAACACAACCCAAGGAGTGACCCAAAGAACAGCCACCACCTCTCCCATGTCACTGTGATTCCAGCACAGCCACCAATCCCACCAGTGCCCCTGGAAGCTGGGAACTCCTGGAATGTGATTTTTCTCTCCAAGCAGAGCCCTCTCCCCGTGAGGACTCACTTGATCTTGAGCAGGTTGAGGGATTTGTTCTGCGCCGCCGTGATCTCCCCGGTCCTGTTGCGGTTGGTGTACACAGAAAAGCCATTATTCCTGAAYCCAAATTCCTTTGCCACCTGAAACACAGGGAAGAGGTGTGAGGAGCCTCATGGAAGGGGTTCAGAGCCACAGCTATTCCCAKGGAACTTCTACTGCAAAAATTCAGCTCAATTTCCACCCATTCCTGAGCTCAGAAATGGAAACACCTGGAAACACAAGCAATGTGTTTAAATTAAAACAGGAGCTTAAACAAACTTCACCAGAACTGTCTCTGCCTCACACAACACAAATGCAGAGTTTCAGCTACAGCCAGGCAAGCACTGCATGACTGGAGGGGGAAATTTCTCCATTATCCTGGTTTTCTTGCTCCAGCTGCACCAGCACACARCACCAGATCATTCCCATCCTCCTGTCACCAGAATTCCACACTCCACTCAGCTCCAYTCCCACCCCCAGTTGCTTCACTCAACCTCTTCTCACTGTTCCATCCCATTTTCCCCCTTTTTCTCCTCTCTCCTATGAAATTCCCCCCAGGAACAGCCACCCCACAGTCCCCAGGCAGGTTTTCCCAGCTCAGATTAAGGCTGATTTTCTTGGAATTACTCCAACACCTCTTCCCAGCAAAAATAATTTGCACATTTGGCCACTTGAGAACTCCATCAGTTAAAAAGTGGTGTTTAAAGTTTGTCTGTTTGACAAGTTTTGCCCTAAATTCTGAAGTGAAAGGCCTTTATTTTTATTAATAAAAACGATGCCCGYGTCTTTAGTCGGAGTCAGGGACAGGATCCTGCCCACAGGACAAATCTGATGAGCCACAAAGAGCCATCACATGAGCAAAGCCATGAAAAGCATTTTTTTTTTCCTGTCAGCTCGGCTGTGATTTGCAGCACTGAGCCATCGCTGTGAATGGGAYCCTTTCACAGGGATCAGCTCCTGCTCCTCAGGCCACACAATTCCATTTTTGGGGGCAGACAAATCCCATCAACAGGTTTGAGCTGATTCCTGACTTGACTCTGCCCTGAGCACACCCACAGTGACTTTTTTTGGTGCTTTTCCCCAAGATGTGCCACAGGAGACAGGGAAGATTCTCCAGCCCCTGATTCTGTGAACAYTTCTGGAGCAGATCCAGGTTAATTCCCATTATGGAAGCAGCAATCTGATACCTCTCTAATTACAGCTGTCCCCCTAAACACCAAACCCACCCCCTGGGTGAACATTCCAGCATTAAAATCCGCAGCACAGGTAGGAGAGACCTGGATTGAGATAAAACACACACCTCAGCTGGGAAAATTCACCACTTTTCTCTTCCAAGCAAACCCTGCAGCAGGAAATAAACCCAAACACGTCTTGTCTCCAGCTCAGCCAGAGGACAGAGCTTTCCCCAGATCAACAGGCAATTCCAGGTGCTTTTGTCCTGGCAGGAAGTGTTTTCCAGCCTGATTGTTCCCTCGGGTAACCTGAGCCCTGGAAAGCAGCAGCTTGTTCTGCACTGGCTCCAGAGATCCTGGCAGCTCCTCYTCCCTGGGCTGGGGCTGCAAGGAGCCAGCCCTGGAAAAAAAACACGGGGATTGCTCCTGGCCAGGTGGGAATGCTGTCAGGGAATGCTGCTGTGTCTGGGCCACAGCTCTGAGCAAAGCCAGTGACTCACAAAGGGAAGGTTTCCACCTGTCCCACTCCYTTCCCTCTCACAGGGAATGGGAACCTGCCCGGCCCTTTGGGAATACACAGAGCAAAGAACCCACAAGAGCTCCAGGAGGGAAGCAAATGGARAACTGTTCATTGCTAAAGAACACAGAACATTGCTAAAGCATCACAGCAGAGCCAGCGCCATCCTGAGAGCTCCCCCCGGTGCATTCCCATCATTTCAGGCTGGGAATCCTCCCCAGGACAGCCCAGAGGCTCCTGAATYTCACTCAATCCCTCCCTTCCTCTCTCCAAATCCATATTGGAAAATCAGGGGCACACACTGCACATCTAAATGATATTCCAAGCCTAAATCCAGCAGCTGAGCCAGGCCTGGATCCCTCCCGGAGCAGCAGGTTAGACCATCCCACAGCTCCCCTTCTGCCTCCCAGCTGCCACTTCTTTAGGAGAACCCTAAAAAGCATCCTTCCCAGGAAAGTTCCCACCCCAGGAAACCTCAATGGAGAAGCTGAGGAAGCTTTTTCTTTACATTTGTTATTTTCCCTCTGAAACAAAGCAGTGACACCAATCAAAATGTGTTTTTCCACACGGAATGCCATCCCTTGCTGCTGCCTGTGAGGTTAAACGTGGATCTCCCATGGGACAGAGCCAGGGGAGCTCTGCCCCATCCCATGGGAAGGCACAGYAGATCCTGAGGTACCTTTTTGAGGAACGTTGCCACTGTTTCTCTTTTCGTGGCCGTGATTCTCTTCACTCCCTCCGGCGACTGCACGCGGATAATCTGGGAATGAGGGAACACCGAGTCAGGAATGGGGGGCACGGGGTCCACCCTGAGCACCCAGACTGCCATTCCCCCACTCCTCCCTCCTGTTTCCATCTTCCACAGGGCCTGGAATCATCCAGGAAAGCAGTTTTGGGTGATGTGTGYGAGCATGAGGGGAATCATTCCAACGCTCCGGGCTCTTGGCAGGAGTTGGCTCCAAGGAAAACACCTTTGGCCAAAGCTCTGACCTCAGAGATGAAATTAGACCTTCAGGAGGGTGGATCAGAGCTTTCACGGAGGAGTTATTCACACAGGCACCGGCCTAACTGGTGTTACTGGGCACTGCACTGGTTTGTGGCTGAGCCCCGGTAACGAAGGAGTGGGGAGAGACACGGAGCTCCAGCTGCTCCGAGAAACCCGAGCTCCCGGATGGCAACAACCGGCAGATCCGGGGGGAAAAAGGCCAGGGGAATCCTCCGGGGACACGCAGGGAAGGAACGAATGTGAATATCGGTGTCCCGGAGTGTTGAGGGGCAGCGGAGGGACCTGAGCTGTTCTAAAGGGGACGCTCAACTGCTCCTGTGTGACACGGGGACACGGCAGGGACGSGAGGGTGGCAATGGGGACAGGGGCAAGGGACAGACACGGGAGGGGACACGGGCAGCTGGCCGTGTCCCGCCGTCACCCCGCAGGAGCCCCTTTCCACTCTCCCAACTCCTCTCCCGGGCACAAACCCGCCGGGACGGCACCGGGAGCCCTTCACCGGACGGAGCAGCCCCTTCTCCGCCTCTCCCGATCCCCCCGTCCGGGGCTGAGCGGCACCGCCGGGTCACGGCCCCAACCCCGGGGGTAAAACCACGGGGGACCCGCCCGCGGCGCCGCTCGTGGGGCTGCCCGGCCCGGACACCGCCGGCCCCGACCCCGGCCCCCCGTCCCGGTGCCCCGTCCCGGCCCCACAGGAATCTGCTGCCTCATCGCCCCTCCCCCGGCCGCACTCACAATCGTCTCGGCCATGGCGCTGCCCGCGGGCCCGGGGCTCGCCGCGCCGCACAGACACGGCCCGGTCCGGCCCGTCGCGCTCCGTTTGTCCCGGCCCGGCCCTGCCTTTCCCGTCCCGTCCCTTCCCGGTCCTTCCCGGCTCCTCCCGGCCCGGCCCGCCGCCTCCCGGGACCGGCCCGCCCTCGCGCCCGCCCCCCGGCCCCGCGCCCAGCGCCCGCGTTCCGCCGCAACAAGGTTCCTATCCCGGTGCCACCGTCAATGGTCCCCCCGTACTGCCTCGGTGTCACCGCCACAATGGTCCCCCACACCGCCTCGGTGCCACGGATACAGATGTCCCTCCCTGCCGCCGCMCTCGTTCTTTAGTTCCGCACGCAACCTGCCCGTCGGAGGGGCGCCGCGGTGTTTTGGGGAGGGGGATTCGGGTCCATCTGTGGAGCAGGGGGAGATGGGGGCCAGCTGCGGGGATGGGTGGGTAGGGGGATCGTGTCCAGCTGTGGGGCGGCACACACAGCTCCATTTAGGCCCGCCCGCAGCCCCTCACATGATGGAAGTGTGACTGGGGTCCGGTACGGGGGAGCGGTGATGGCGCTGAGCAGAGTCCGGCTGTTCCAGCCCCACGGGGAGAGCACCCGGCTGCTGCCCCAGGTAACGCCGGCACCCCTTACCCGGGTACCAGGGTGCTGGCTCTGTGCCGCATCCCGCAGCTCTGGGGGTCGTTTAGGGGCAGGGCCTTTGAGGGGCTCCCCGCGATGAGCAGGGGTGAGTTTGGGGTTCCCTGTGCTCAGCGAGGGTGTGTAGGGCGGCTCCAGGAGCCCGTGAGAGTGTCTGGCTGTGGGGTGAGGTACGAGGGCATTTCTGGGGGGCTGTGAGTGGCTCTCTGTCCGTGCAGGCGTCCAGACTGGTGGAGCTGCCCTATTCTTCCTTCGATGACGATGATGATGATGATGATGGCCCCTCATTACCCGGGGACACGGCTGAGCAGGACCAGGGGCTGTGGTACCCCGACCCCCCCAAACTGAGCCCCTTCAGCCGCTGCGTGCGCTGCCTGGCCTTCCTCTGGAACCTCCTCTTCCTCCTGCTGGGGCTGCTGGTGCTGGCCGTGGGGGTCTGGGGGCTGCTGGCCAAGGGCGGGGTGCCCCTGGGCTCGGACCCCATGCTGCTGTTCGTGCTGGCGGGGCTGGCGGCCAGCGCCGTGTCCCTGGCCGGCTGCTTGGGCGCTTTCCGTGCCAGCCCCTGCCTGCTGCGCTTCTTCCTGGGCGCTGTGCTGGCTTTCGGGGGGCTGCAGGTGCTGGGGGGGCTCCTGCTGCTGCTGGCACGGAGGAGGCTGCGGGATGCGCTGCGGGACCTGCTGCTCCTGTGCCTGCTGCGCTACCGGGACGATCCCGACCTGCAGTTCCTGGCGGACGAGGTGCAGCGGAGCCTGCAGTGCTGCGGCCTCGAGTCCTACCGTGACTGGGAGAGCAACCCGTGAGTCGGGGCTGCGGGGTGTTGGGGGGACCCCCCTGTTCCTTGTGGGGTCTGTGTTTAGGGTGGGCAGCCCTGGGAGTGTCCAGATAAGAGAGGGATGAGTGGGACCCATGGCTGGTGTCCAGCTGTGTGGCTGGGGGGCACAGGGGACCCCCTCCCCGCACCCCAAATGTGCGTGACCCCACATTTCCGTGTCCATCCCGCAGGTATTTCAACTGCAGCGCCCCGGGGGTGCAGGCGTGCGGGGTGCCATCCTCCTGCTGCCAGGACGCGCTGCAGAACGGCTCCGTCCCCAACGCCCAGTGCGGTTTTGGGGTGCTGGGGCTGGGGGCGGCGGCGGCCGGGGCTCTGGTGCACACGGAGGGCTGTGGGGCCGCGCTGGGTGCGTGGCTGCGGGGCCAAGCCGGGGCTATCGCCACCGGGGCCACCGTCCTGGTGCTGGTGGAGGCCGTGGGAGCGCTCATGGCRCTGAGGGTGCTCGGGGATATCGTGGCTGTGAGGGCAGCGGGGTGGTTGGGGTATGTGCGGGGCTGGTCCGGTTTCAAATAAACTTTGTGAGAATCCTGAACCCGTCTGTGTCTTGTCCATCCTATCATTGTCACCAGTGCAGGGTGCGAGGGGACATTGTGGCTGTCTGGAGGTGGGAGGGTGGGGGTTTGGGGTGGTCTGGAGTGCTGGTCCAGCCCCAAATAAACTTCATCAGGATCCTGAACCCCTCCATATCCTGCCCATCCCACCCCAGGCCTTGGGGAGCCGTTTTCCCTCCCCCCCAGCCCATGACACCAACTCCTGTTCTCGTTTTGGTTTAATGAGCATTTTTCCAAGCTGAGCCCCCTCCCACAGGCAGGGGAGCCTTGATCTACACAGCACTACAGGGGTGGGGAGCTCTCCTAAATCCTAAATGATTCCGTACTGAGCCAGCTCGTGCAGCTCCAGGTGGCTGAAGGCTTCCCAGGGACAGATGACAGTGATGTCTGAGGAGAGAGGACAGAGTTGTGGCAGTGACCCCTCCACTGCCCAACCCCTGACCCCCACCCCATAAAGGGGGGTGGATTCCCRTACCTGTTCCCAGCCCCTCCATGCCTGGAATGTCATCACCAAACCTGCAAGGAAAGAGGGATYGTCCGGCCTGACCCCCAGGCAGGGCCCCCACCCCACCCCAGGACCCTTCCCCACTCACCCCTGCACCCCYTTTTTGGGGGGTTTGCTCTTGAACTGCCTTGTCTGCCTCTGCTTGAACTTGGGGGGTCCCTTTCGRGGGGTGGCGGGTCCCCCGGTCACCCTGGTGGCCGATTTGACCTCCAGCTTGGGGGGCTCCAGGCTCATGGCTGTGGGGGCCGGCAGCCCCTGCTCGCGGYGTTCCCTGCGGATCCCGGGTCACCTTCACCCCTCTGCAGGGATGGGGGACACCACCTCCTCCACCCAGTGCCCCTCCAGCCCCCGATGGGCTTTGGGGAGCCCCCTCCCCACAATGCTGACCAGCCCAGCTCAGCTGTTAGTCCCCAAAGGCAGGGAAGGGCATCCCGGGGGGGGCACCACAGCTGCTGCTCCTTCATCCCCTGTGCCCCACCCCAGTGTGGAGGTGACACCTGGGGACCCTCAGGGCACTGCCAGGACCCCTCCCATGGCTTGTCCTGGGTCTGTAGGGGTGGGGAAAGGGGGAGCAGAGGATGGCCATGGCATCAGGAATGGGAATTCTGCAGCCCAAACCCCGGCTCTGGCCCCAATGCAGAGCCTGGGGAGAAGGATCCAACCCAGGGAGATGCTCCTGGATGCAGGAAGAGCATCCCCCATCCCATCCCGGACACCCCCAACTCACGCAGTCCCACGAGTCCCGAGGCCAGAGCTGCTCCCTCCGTCCCAGGGCTGGAGATGCTCTGGGGGGCTTTTCGGGGAGGGAGATTTATCCTGCCCAGGGGTAATAGGATTATTCACCTCCCTTCTTTCCCAAGGGGTAATCCGGTGTCCTTCTCCTCTCTGGTGGGGAGGAGGTGCCAGGATTAGTCCTGACCGTGCTGGGTGGGCAGCRGATCCCACGTGGGGGGAATCCTGCCTCCTCTCCTGGGGGATCCCCATTCCCAGAGATTCCCCCAGTGCCCCTCGATCCCAAAATGACCCACAGGACCCCCGTTCCAGTCCCCATCCTGGGTGGGGGTCCTGATCCCGGCCAGACAGCAGACCCAGCCCAGGGCTGGTGTCACTCCAAAGCTTCCCTAATCCAGCACTAAAGCAATTAAAAATGGAATAATCTTGGCACACTTTAATTGAACTTCAGCCCCTGCCACTAGCTGCAATTAGTTGGGCTCCAACAAATAGGATTAAAGGGATCCAGGAGTGTTTTCCATGGAGAACCATTTACTTCTCTGGCAGAGAGCAGAGCCTGGCTCTTAATTGGGGTTCRTTAGTGAGTGACACTCGAGGGCTTGGGGCTTCTTGGGGACTTTGTCCTGGGATGATGTGAGGGGGTCTGCGTGGGTCTCAGTGGCTGTGAGTGCCCCAGGATGGACTTGGAGGGGTTTGGGACAACTTTATGGGGATTTAAGGGGGAGGCAGAAGGGACTGAGGAAGAGAAGGCACCTTGGAGAGCAGCAACCAGGGCCAGGACTGTCCTTGACAGGAGGCTGCTGCTTCCCTTCCCACGTGCCCGGGGCCACACGCTGCCCCCCTGAGCCCCTCCCCAGCGCCAGGGCACAGCCAAGGTGCTGAAAATCCCCCCAAGGTGATTAAATTGCAGCAGGGAGCACAGGAGGGGCAGGGCTGGGCGTGGGGGCTGCCCTTGGCAGGGATTTGCCATATGGGGAGGGCACARCACCCAGCTCCCAGGAAATCCGGGGMTCAGGAYGGGCCTGAGCCRCTGCCTGTCCCCAAGGGCAGCTCCCTCTGAGACGGGAGGTGACCCAGCCTCGTGTGACACCCGCGGGATCCCGTGCTCAGCACACAACAAACACTATAAATAACCCCAGTCCAAATCTGCCCACCCCAAGGATATCCCCGCCGCTTTGGGGGGCGTGGAGGAGGCTCAGTCCTTCTTGGAGCGCAGCCTGATCTCCATCCTGAGGATCATTTTGATGTTCTCGTCCTCCACGTGCTGCTCCACGGCYTCCAAAGCCCGAGCTCCRCCATCCTGGTGCTGCTCCAGCAGCTCCTCCACGTATGCCACCCAGACGCAGTTGGGACAGCCGGTCCCGCAGCAGTGTGTGGGCGGCGGGGGGACCGCAGGAGGGTCCCCGCTGTCACCATCGGGGGTGGCTGTCCTGCTGTCACTGCCCGGAGTGTCCGAGGTGCTGCCAGCCTTGGCTGCGGTGTCCGAATGCTCCCGGAGGMTGCAGATGTTGGGGTGGGGGCGCGGGGTCCTTTCTCTGGGGSTGTTTGGGGGCTGCRGGGAACCGAGACCCCCATGMTKATGGCAGTCTGGGGGCACGGGGGGRCTGCTGCACCCCCAGGACTCTGCAGCTCCCAGTGCAGCCCCCTCCCACCACCATCACCCCATCTGTCCTCCCAACACCCCAATTCCTGCCCCCCACCCCATTCCCTACAC
>NW_026623848.1:172489-180313 GCF_030028575.1 Malurus melanocephalus | reverse complement strand
GCAGCGCTCTGGCCACGCCCCCCTCTGAGTGACAGCTCCCCCAGCCAATGGCAGCCCGGCACGGGCAGCAATGTGGGTATTGTGCTGTGGGAGGGACCAATAAGGAGCAGGGGGCGGGGCTAAAGGACGGAAGTGGCGGCGGAACGGCCACGTGAGGGTGGCGGAGCCATGGCCCGGGGACCGGGACCGGGACGGGCACAGGGACAGAAACCAGCCAGGGGACCGCGACAGCGCCAGAGACCGGGATCGGGACCGGGACAGGGACAGAGACCGGGATCGGGACCGGGACAGAAACAGGGACAGAGACCGGGATCGGGACAGAAAGCGGGACCGGGACAGAAACAGGGACCGGGACAGGGACAGAAAACGGGACCGGGGCAGAGACCGGGACAGAAAGCGGGACCGGGACAGAAAGCGGGACCGAGATCGGAACATGGAGCGGCCGTCCCGCTGCGCAGCCGGTCAGTGCCCGCGGGATCCAGTCGGGATCGCTCCCGGTTCGGGACCTGCACCCACGCGGCTCCCGGGGCGTGGATGGTCCCGCTCTCGGGGGCTGCGGGCTGATCTCTCCCCGTCCCCGTGTCCCGCTGTCTCCTCGTGTCCGATCCCGATCTCTCCCCGTTCCCGTGTCCCGCTGTCTCCCCGTGTCCGATCCCGATCTCTCCCTATTCCTGTGTCCCGCTGTCTCCCCGTGTCCGATCCCGATCTTTCCCTGTTCCTGTGTCCCGCTGTCTCCCCGTGTCCCATCCCGATCTCTCCCTGTTCCTGTGTCCTGCTGTCTCCCCGTGTCCCATCCCGATCTCTCCCTGTTCCGGTGTCCCGCTGTCCTGCCGTGCCCCGCTCTGTTTCCCACTCAAGTCCCGGTATCCTGCCGTGCCTGGATCCCGGTGTCCCGTGGTGTCCCGGTGTCCTGCCGTGCCCGGGTGCACGTGTCGCAGCCTCCAGGTCCTGATGCTTCTCTCTGTGCTCATTTCCCCAGGAAAGAGAAGAAGGACAACATGAAGCCCAAACACCCCGAYGAGCAGGAGATCCCGTTCCGCCTGCGGGAGCTCATGCGGAGCCGTGAGGCCATGAAGCGCCCGGACCCCGGCAAGAAGCAGCGGGTGGCAGGTGGGACACCGAGGTGGCCCCAGCAGGTGGCCAAGGAGCCCACGGCATGGTCAGATCCTGCCATGGGACACCCTCCTCCCCCCCGTGATGTCCCACCTGTGCCCTGCCAGCCAGAGGGACCCCAGGGTGTCACCGCTGCAGAAATGTCACCCGTCTCTCCTAGAGAAGAAGCAGCAGCAGAAGCCCAAAGGCCCCAAGGCCCCGGGGGACATTGCTGTACCCAAATTCCGGAGGGGGAAGGGGGAGTCGGAGCGTTCCTACATCTGCCGCATGGAGCACGAGGTGCAGCGCGTCCTCTTCCACACGGAGAACCAGCTCCAGCGGGAGCCTGAGAAGGAGGCTCCAGAGAAGTCCAAGAGGAAAAAAGAGTGAGAGCAAAGCCACGGGAGCTGGGTGGGGCTGGCCCACGCCTGTCCCCTTGCCCAGTTCTGCAGGGTGGGCCTGGTGTCTGCAGCATCCGGGGGTGTGGGTGGGAGGCTGTGGGCCCCCTTTCCACGGGGATGGAGCTCTGGGAACAGAGCCACTAGACTGCTTCACCCTTCTGGGGAAAAAGCTGTGGGATTTGGGGCTCCCATGGGGTGGGAAATCCTTCCATGCTCCCCGTCCACTGCTGAGCCCCGGCTGTAACGTGGCTCTTCAGGTTTCAGAAGAAGAARCTGGAAAAAGCTCGGAAGAAGAARGAGGAGAAGAAGGAGGACATGCTGGAGAAGAGCCTGTTCCAAGGTGGGSATGGAATGGGGGGACTGAAGTGACCCCCAGCCCCGGGGGACAGCCTGTGGAGGGGTGGGGGGTGCTGGAGCATCCCGAGGGTCTCCTCCTGACCTGGCTCCGGCTTCGCTCACAGACACGGTGCCCTTTGGAGAAGTGGTGACACAGCCACCCACCATCACCTCACGGCCCAGGGGACAGGGTCCCGCCAAGCAGGTGAGCTCTGGAGCCACTGCCACCCACTCTTGGGTACCTGGGAGGCAGCGGTGGCCTCAGTGACACGGTGACAGCTCGTTGGAGCGCGGTGCCGGTGTCTCATCCTCCATCCCTGAGCTGTCCCGTCTCTGCTCACAGGCTGGACGGAAGCAGCTCCTCCTGACGCCTCGCCTGGGCCGGAGCCGGGCGTCCCTCGCGTCCCCRTTGTCCCCAGTGTCCCCGGTGATGTCGATGGCTCGCCGGCGCATCCTGGAGGAGGAGCGGGTGCGTGTCATCCAGGCCTACAGGGACATCCAGAGGCGCAAACAGCTGGAGCGGGAGCACGCCAGGGCCGGGCACGGGGACTCACACTGAGGACCCTGGGACTCGAGAGGGACATTTTCCTGATGTTCTTGTGTCACCGCTGAGCCCTGGGGCGTCCCACAGCCCCTGGTCAGGCTGGAGTGGTGTCTCTGCGGTGCCACGGACCTGCTTGGATAAAAAGTGCCAGTGGGAGCTGGCGGTGTGAGTGTGACTGTGCTCCCAGTTCCTCAGGGATTCCTTAGTGCCACTGCGGTGCTGGCAGGTGGCAGTCCCAGGCATGGCACTGTCACCACGGGCTGGCCTTGGCAGGGCTGTCATTCCTCAGCTGTGAGGAGAGCCTGGTGCCTGGCCAGCTCCAGCTCTGGCAGAGCATCCTGCAGGACTCACCTGCATGGTGTCACTTCATTGTCACCTCTGGTGACTCCGCTGATCCCCGGGGCCGCAGCCACGCTCAGCCCTCCCTGGGCACCGCTGCCCGTGTCCCCACCCGGCTGCAGTCACGGTGACCCGGTGCCAGGTGCGCTGCCACGTCCCCGCCGCTGCGCCCACGCTGCCACCGCGGTGCCACCTGCCACCGCCCCGCGCCCCCCCGGGCATCCCCCGGCTCCGGGGAGGCTCCGGGGCCGCTCCCGGCGCGGCGCAGCCGTGTCTGCCCTCACCTGGCCGGACAAAGGCCCCGCTGTTCCGCGGCCCCGCGCCGGCACAAAGCGTTCCCTGTTGGAGCGGGGCCGCCCCGCGCTGCGGCCGGCGCTGGTGGGATCCGCGCTTCCGGAGGGGCGGGCGCGGCAGCCGGGCCACTGCGCTGTCCCCTGCGGGCCCGAGTGGGGACAGCACTCCCCACCTTGTTTATCGGGCGGTTCTGCAGTCCCCAGGGTGACATTGCTGTCGCCGGGAAGGTGGCGGTGCCTTTGGGGACCGCGGTGCCGTGCGGTGCCAGCGGCMGCGAGGAGGGCGCGCTGTGCTGACCCAGTGCTGCTGGGCGATGTCCCCGCTGCCACCCGGCGCCAGGTAAACACAGGTGACAGGTAAACACGGGTGACGCAGCACAGCCCCGGGGGGCACGGCCACATCCTGCTGCAAACAGCCGTGTCCCCAGAGCCCGCAGGGGACAGGCGTGTGCCACGCGCCCGCTGTGTGTCCCTGGGGTGGACACCGCACTGCCCACCGGCAGCCCCAGCGCCGCCATCCCGGCTCCGGCTCAAGGAGACCGGGTCACCCGCTGCCCCTACGGAGCCGTTCCAGCCCTGAATAATTCATGGCACTGCTGCCCGCAGGCTTCCTGCCCGGAGGAGGAGGAATGGCTGCGGAGGGGAAGGCAATCCGAGCGGGAAAACCACTGCGACCTTGGCATGTCCTCCGGGCTGTGCCACCTCCCGCCTGGCTGCCCATCTGCCCGCGGGATCCCGGCCCAGCAGCCCCATCTGGGGGGATGGGGGTGCCGAGGACCCTGCCCTGAGCCCCCCATGCTCCTTCTCACCCCACTAAAGGGGGACGTGGGGCTGAGCCCATCGGAGCAGCCGGTGGGATTGGGAACACCCGGGACCCCACATCACAGTCCACCCGTGACAGCAGCGTAGGAAAAACCACCTTTATTGGGGTGACCTGAAAAAAAGTGGGAAGAGGAAATTTGACAGAGAAAGCCACGAGGAGGGTGAGGGGCCCAGCTCCCTCCCCGCTCCCTGGAGGGGTCCCCGAGCCCCAAGGGGGGAAGGCACCGAGAAGGCTGGCCAGAGCCCAGCCCCAGCAAGGCACTGATCCCCTGGACCCCCGGCARCCAACCCTTCCCCAGCAATGGGGAAACTGAGGCACAGCAGGAGGCGGAGCTGGGGATGGCTTCGTGTCCCCTCGTGCCCTGCGGTGGCATGGGGCCAGCTCGGCTCGGGGTCCCCAGGGCTGCTGGGGGTCAGTGCGGGACCGGGGTCTGGGTGGGTGCCCCGGGCGAGGGTCCCACTGGCTCCCCGCCTTGGGAGGGTCCATGGCCTGGGGGATGRGCTGTCCGTGCGTCACGAGGGCAGCGAGGCGACAATTGGGGGTGTCCCCACGGGAAACAGTCCTGGAGGCAGGGATGTGGCGGGTGCCATGGCCAGGGGGGACGGGCAGGTGGGAGCGCTGGCTCCGGGACCGTGTCCGGGCATCCCGCGGGCAGAAAGCGGCTCCGGGCGCCAGCTGGGGTGGGATTCACACGTCAGGGTGGGACGAGGCTCGGCGAGCCCTTGGCAGCGGGACAGAGGGGCCGTGGCCGTGCTGGCACTGCGGGAGCGGTGTCACAGAGGCGTCACCAGCGGTTCCTGCTGTACGGGGACTGCACCTGCGGGCACAGCAGGGTGGCACTGGAGCGGCACTGGGGTGGCACCGGGATCACGGCTCCCACACCACAGGGACGTGCACCCTGACCCATCGGGGGGGCTCTGGGTGCTGAGAGAGCCGTCACCATGGCAGGGCCGGACTTTGCCCCCGCCACAGCCACYGCTCACCCACCTGGCAGCTGCGGGTGTCCCTCGGGATGCCCGAGTGCCGCGCCTGCGCCGCGAAAGCGTCCTCRGCTCGCAGCGTGGAGCTGGCACTGCCAGGCATGGGGCTGGTGGAGGCACGGGGCAGGATCACATCGTAGGGACCTTCGCTCTGCRGGACACACACGGGGGTGTCACAGCACCGGGAACACCCACAGCCTCACAGGCTCCGGGGAGGAAGGCTCGAAGGGTCCCCACCCCATTACAGCAGTTTTTGGGACACAGGACCCCCTCACCCACCCAGCCACTCTGTTCAGAAGGACAGGACGTGACCCTGGTGTCACACTCACCGTCCCYTTGTGCATCAGAGCCATCTCGGTGGGCTGGTAGACGCTGGTCAGCAGCTGCCCGTTGTAGCCACTGTATGGGGACACCGGCTTCTTGGCTGCTGAGACACGGGGACAGTCACCATGGAGCCACTGCCACCCCRCTGGGGCTCCCTGCACCTCGTTAGCAGGTTTAACGAGCTGCCTCAGCCTTTCCCGCGGGACACTGCTGTCCCCAGGGCTGGCATCGCTGCCACCCGGCCGTGGTTTGTTATTGTAGGGTCTCTCTGGTGCAGGGGTTGCTCATGGGGACCCTCCCGTCCCCGTGGGGTGCAGATATCTGGTGTGCCCACCCACGGTGCCCAGTGGGGTGACTGCCACCAGCCCGTGTTATTGCAGGGTCTGGTGGGCCCGGGGCAGAGGGGCAGGAGCTGCGGGCACCCCACGCAGGGGAGGGAGCTCCTGTGGCTGCCGGGCTCAGCCCAAACTGGTACGCCCAGCCCGGCCAGTTCTYGGGAGCCACAACAGCAGCAGGCGCCAGCGCCGGGCAGGTCACTGCCAAGCGTCTCGTCACCCACCCATCCCTGCTGTCCCCAGTGGGGATGTCCCCAAGGGTCCCCAGGAGGGTCCTGCACCTGCTGACACCCTGCCGTGGGGCAAGAGAGTCCCTGGCACCTACCAAAGGACGGCTCGTCCATGGAGAAGGCTTTGTTCTCCACGAACATGCTCTGCGACTTCTGCTCCTTGAGGATGGTCTCGTAGCCCACCCCGCGTGTGGGGTAGCCATCGTCCTCGAAGGCCTGCTCGGGGCTGCCCCGCGTCACATGTGTCACCTCGGGGATGACGTAGAGCAGGAGGAAGGCGCTGGCATTGCAGACCAGCGCGATGGCCAGCGTGGGGTCATCCCAGCCGGGCTTGCGGCCGGCGCGCCGGTTCCCGTACAGGAACATGACGGTCCACGCCAGCCAGATGGCCACCGAGAGKCCGGTGGTGGCCAGGATGAAGGCGCCGTGCTTGCGCCAGCGGCCGTAGCGGCCGCAGAGGGTCGGCCAGGCCGTGCCGAAGGCGGCCACCAGCAGGGCCATGACGTAGATGAGGGCCATGACAAAATCAGCGTCCGCCAGCTGGCAGGGGTCCGGGGGGCCGCCCTCGCGCTGCGCCACTGTGATGATGAGCCACTCGGCGTTGATGATGACCTCGACCGAGGCCAGGGACAGGGCCACCGCCAGCGTCACCCAGCCCCGCGGCGCACGGTTCCGCCGCGCCAGGAAGTTGAGGGCCACGGCGTGCGCCAGCAGGCAGGAAAAGCAGATGCCGAAGAGAACGCCAAAGAGGAAGCGGCGTGAGGTGCAGGTGGAGAAATCCGGCCCCACGATGAAGTCGAAGGTCAGGCAGAAGAGCCCGAAGGTGCCCAGAAGGAAGAAGACCTGCGTGGCCACCAGGCTCTTCTTCTGGTGGTCCTGCACGAAGGGCAGGCTGGCCACCAGGACGATGGTGAGCACGAAGGAGGTCACCACGCCGAGGCTGGCCACCGCCTCCAGCGCGATGCCCCAGCCCGCCGAGAGGTCGCACAGGTTGTAGTAGAGRGAGGAGAGGTCGTGGCCGCAGCCCGAGGGCGGCGTGGGCTGCGCGGTCCCCGTGGGGAGCAGGGCCAGCAGCACGGCCGTGGTGCCCATCCTGCACCGTGGCATCCAGGGACCCTGCGGGACACAGCGGGGTCAGGGCACAGGGACCACGGATGGGGATCCAATCCTGGTTCGGAGCATCCCTGCCTGTGCTCCCCACTGCGCATCCCGTGCTGAGCAGTGGGGTCCCTGCGGACAGAGTGAGCTCACCCCAACACTCACCCCAGTCTGGCAGCCCCGTGTGCCCCCTCAGCTCCTTGGCTGCAGCTTGGTGGCACTTGAGGGGAAGCTCAGCCCCTCTGTGCCCCACACGATCCCTCCCTCCCCTCCCTCCCCTCTCTGGGGCGGTGCTGATCCCTTCCTCCAGCGCGGGGAGCAGCACCGTGCCCGCCGGCTTCTCGGGAACACCACGTGTGGGCCCAGACCAGATGGCACAGGTGATAGTGGGGGACAGGGCTGTCCCCTTGCCTTGTCCCTGCGTGCCACCACGTTCCTCTTTCCACTTCTCCCGTCCCACTTCCCTCCTCTGGTTCTGGGCATCGGCCCAGTGCTGGTCGCGTGTCCAGCCCGCTGGCACGTAGGCAGCCGCAGCCTGGCATGGCACGGCACRGCATGGCACGGGGGTCCCGGTYCCTGTYCCCCTGCTGCCAGCCCTCTCCTGCCACCGCAGAGTGGGCACAGAGGAAAGAAGGCAGCGAGGAAGCTGCAGCCCCTCTGCTGGGGTGGGGAGGAAACCGGGAGGGGACCCCGGCAAGGAGATGCTGGAGCTGGGAACCCCGGTCCCCCGAGGGGCACCCCAAACCGGGCACCTCGGTCCTGGGATGGGGACAGGGACCCCCAGCACCACTCTGGGATAGAGCCCCGTACCCGCGGGCAGGACAGGACCGGCGGCTCCGCCGTGCCCGGTTCCCACCGCCCCTCCAGCCCGGTTTCCTCCCCACCCCCAGACCGGTACCCCCGCGCCCCCTCCCCGCTGCACCCGCGTCCCTAGCCGGGTCCTGCACCCCCTGCCCGCTCCCCCGCACCGCCCGCTGGCTTCCCCCGCTCCCCCGGCCCGGTCCCACCGCACTCCTGCCCCTCTCCCGC
>NW_026623848.1:151553-171776 GCF_030028575.1 Malurus melanocephalus | reverse complement strand
TCAGCCATCAGTGGGATGAGTCTGGGGGGCTCAGCCATCAGTGGGATGAGTCTGGGGGGCTCAACCATCAGTGTGATGAGTCTGGGGGGGCTCAGCCGGGCTCTGCCGAGCGCTGCTCCCCAGGAAAGACTCTCAGGGGACAAGGGATGGAGCGGTGGGGCTGCCCCGGGGCACGGAGGGGGCTGAGGGGGGCAGAGCCTGGACTGGGGGTGAAGCAGGGGGTCCCCACCTGGCCATCGCTGTGATGACTTTGGGGGTCTCAGCCTGGTCCTGCTGAGTGCCGCCCACCAGGAAAGATCCTCAGGGGACAAGGGACGGAGCAGTGGGGCTGTATCACACACACGGCATCTCCCACCCCCGGTGGGCTCTGGGGTGGGAGCCAGGAGTGGGGCTGGATACCCCGGCCTGGAGAGGCCTCYCGGAGGAATGTCAGCTGATCGATAAAGCCGCAGCCCTTGGCAGGGCAGCAGGACCCAAAGAAAAACYCAGAAAAGCCCCAAGAAAAGCCCTTTCTGCAGAGGGCCGGGAGCCAGGGCTGCTCCAGCCCAGGGCACTGACAGGGCTCGGTCGTCCCTGTCCCGATGGGGTGGCAGCGACCCTGGAGTTGGGATGGGCACCCCACAGTCACTCCATTCATCCCCGGGGATGGGGAAAAGCCCGGGGAGAGTTGGGGCACCCGGGGGCCCCGGCAGCCCTGGGAAAGGTTTCCAGGCAGGCGCTGCTATTTCGGGAGGGTGAAGCAAGAGGGTGAAGGATGCAGAGGAAAGTTCAATGTGCCTCCGGCGGGGCCTGCCCCAATCCAGGCCGGGATGAAAACAATCCGGGGAGAAAGGGCAGAAGGGCCAGGAGGACCGGCTCCCACCGGAACCGGCGGCAGCAGCGGCACAAGGACCGGCACCGGCCGGAGCCCACGGGGACAGGACGGCGTGTCCATGCTCAGAGCTGCGCCACTGCCACCCTCCCGCCCTCCTTTCCAAGGCTCGCTCGGCTTCGGGATGGTGTTTGGGACTGGATCATCCCTGGCACGGGGCAGGGCAGMGCGGGYGAGGGGCTCTGCAGCCYCGTGCCTCAGTTTCCCCGGGGATTCGGAGCGCGGKCTCCAGGGCCGGACAGCCCTCGGCTCGGATAAGCGGTGCCGGCTGTCCTGCCGCCCCCACACCGCAGCCCGGCCTCTCCACCGGCTCCTTCCTTCCGCCGGAGGGTTTCCCGGCTGCTGACTCAGCACGAGACCCCCGTGACCCCCGTGGGGCCACCGGCAGGCGCCCGTCCCGCCGAGGCTGCCCCGTGGCCGCACGGCTTTCTGCCTTTGTGTCTCCCTTCTCGGCGGGTGATTTCGCCCCCCTTCCCATGGAGACCCTCCTGTCCCACCCATTGTGGGCGTTTTCCTCTCCCCCTTCCCACAGGGACCCTGCTCAGGTTTCCAGCCCCCATTGCCCGATGCTGGGGTTTTTGTAGGTCCTACAGAAAGACGTGTGAGGTCAGTGGGGGTGATGGCACCATGCGCTGGCCCCGGTCCCCTCCCGGGACGGTGGATCCCCGGCCCCGACCTTCAGCGCAGGCAGAGCCCGATCCCAGCGCCCGCTGCCCCGGGTGGGCTGGGAACCGCGATCCCAGCKGTGGAACTGGGCAGAACTGTCCTTCCAGCACGGAGGCCACAGTGAGGGGCTGGGATGTCGCTCAGCACCGGGACCTGGACCCCGGCCAGGCTCTATCCGAAAACATCAGCACGCCCGGGCGCATTTTTTCCAGGCTTACCTTCGCTAGGGAGCCGCAGGGACGGGCGGCTGGCACGGCTGGCACGGTGGCACGGCTGGCTGAGCCCCGTCTCCGCGGGGAGACACCAGAGCCGTGCCTGGAGCCGGGGGTCCCGCGGTCCCGCTGCCCTCCCAGCGCCTCCCGCCGCTCCGGCCGGGGCTCGGAGCCGTTTCCAGCGGAGCCCCTCGCTCCGGCGGACGCCGTCAGCACATTTCCACCTCCTTTGCCAAGTAAATACGCACCGGTTGGCACAGGGGGGGCCGGTGGCGACSGCGGGGGCCGGTGGCAATCCCGGAGCTCCCGCCGAGGGTTCCCGAGGCAGCCGAGCCCCCCGCCCCGCGGCCCCTCAGCCCCTGCCCGCCGGCCGGGTTAATAACTAATCCCTTCCCGGTCCTGCTCTCCTCACGTGCCAGAATTAATGGAGCGAGAACCTCCCAGGTACCCCCCGCGCCACCGGGTCGGGCTTTAACCCTGTCCCCCGGTAGGAATCCGGCCTGGGATGAGGTGACATCCCCGGGGCAGCGCTGTCCATGCCCGGCAATGATCCGGGCGCAGGGGCACGGCAGCTCCGTGAGTGGGTCAGCCCCACACGCTGGGGCAAAGGCTGCGCCCCATCGCACCCCGCTGTGGGCACAGCCAGCGCTCGGGGCGTGGGCAGGGGGGCTGGTGGGGTTTGGGGGTGTCTCTGTGCCCTGCCAGGAGCCAGCTGAGGCCCGATCCCCCCCGGGCACCCCCCTGGGTCTGTCCTGCCCCGTCTCGGGAATCCGAGCGGAAAGGCTGGACTGTTTTGGGGGATTACGCTAAGGACCTTACAGGGAATTAGGGTGGCGACAGGGCTGCTTTGGGGGGCTGGGGGTGCCAGCTCCCTGCCCCCGGCAGTGCCAGCTCCACGGTGTCCCATCCCTGCCCTCTGCTGGCAGGCTGGCACGGCACGGCAGCTCGTCCGGTGTCGCACCAGTTTGGCACGGGTGTAACGGGGAGGGCAGCACTGGGTCCACCCGCTATAGGGGGCACCGTGACCGCCACCCCCGCAGCAGGTGGAGGATGCTGCAGCTTTGTGCCGGGGGCATTAATGGTTGTGGCCAGGAGCTGGGATCTTACCGCGCGTCCAGACCCCACTGCTGGGGACACCAGACCCTGGGAGCTCCCTCTGGCACCCCCGGGCAGCAGGGCAGGGGYACGGGGGTGGGCAGGACAGACGGACCCTGTGCCGGAGGTGCTGCTGCAGGATGGCCCCGTCCCCACAGGGAGCCGGACCAGGCAGAGTGTTGGTCTGAGCAGGGCAGTTTATGGGGTGGCACCCAGCGGGCACCGCGCCCTCCTCAGGGCTCGCAGGAGCTCCCTGTACCCACCACCCCTCACCACGGGCAGCCCCTGGGCTCTGCGGGACCCTCGGGACCCCGAGCTGGGGCGTGTCCTGGAGGGGCTCCCTGGATGAATTCCACTGTCGCATGAGGGGCTGAGCCCGGGCAGGGCGGAGCTGCCAACCCTGGAGTGCCGCTGCCAGGCAGGCACCACCATGTCCCCAAAGGAGTGTCTGGGCACAGCCATCTCCTTCTGCCCCCACCACCAGCGTTAACTCCAGCTTTGTCCCCGTGGCAGCGTTCCCCTGGGTCCCGGGGGCATGTGGGGGCTGAGTGGGCACCTCCAGGGCACTGTCCCGTCTCAGAGTGCGGTGCTGCCCAGCAGCTTCAGCGGTTTCAGGGCCGGGGCTGGGAAGTGGCCGCTGCCASGGCGGGGGCCGTGCCGGGGCTGTCCCCGCAGCACCTCGCCCACCGTGTGGCGGAAAGTCTGGCTGACGAAGCAGTAGAGGAAGAAGTTGAAGGAGGTGTTGAGCATGGCCACCATATTGGCGATGTCCAAGGCCAGGTGCACGCGCCAGTCCCTCCTGACCGAGGCCACGTAGAGGTGGCACATCATGACGACGGTGCGGGGAGCCCAGAGCACCACGAAGACGGTGGTGACGGCCAGCAGGAGGGCCGTGGTCTTGCCKCCCCCCGCCCGCCTCCGCCGCTTCAGCTTGCGGATGATGATGGAGTTAGTGGCCAGGAAGATGCTGCAGGGCAGGAARTAGATGGTGACGCAGTGCAGCCACTTGAGCACCGTGTCCAGCGCCGTGGGCGGGTCGGCGTCACGCCACACGTCCAGCCACCAGTAGAACGGGATGCCGGTGGCCAGCGCCGCGGCGAACACGGCCGCGATGATCTTGCGGGTGCGCCGCGGGTAGGACACGGTGCGGTAGCGCAGCGGGTGGCACAGGGCCACGTAGCGATCCACGGTCAGCAGCACGGTGACCCAGGTGGAGGCATGGTTGGCCGTGAACTCCAGCACGTTGACGGTGTGGATGAAAGCGCTGGGCACYGCCCGCGCCAGGATGGCCGTCTGCAGGATGAAGCCCACGAAGATGATGAAGACCTGGGTGAGGATGTCGGAGGTGGTCAGGGCCAGCAGGTACCAGTACGATGACTTCTTGGTCCTGGTGGCCAGGCGGGACAGGGCCACGGCGGTCAGGATGTTCACTGGAGGGAGGGCAGAGATGGGTGGAGGTGACAGCCAGGGGCTCGCAGCYCCCCCCGCGGGACCCTGGGGGTGCCCAAGCTCCAGCTGAGGGAGCTATAAATATCCCCGTGCTGTGGGGATTTGCTGGGCTGATTAATCTCTTCCGTGTGTCAGCCCAAGCAATGCAAATACCATCTGTCCCCGCGGCGGTGGCACCTGCCCTGGGGCTGGGCGGCACAGCCGGGCACAGATCCCAGCCTGGGGGGGAGCAGATTGGGTCCCTCCATCCCGCGAATTTTCCTTCAGCAGCCCCCCAGCTCCCTCACCTGGCAGCCCCAGGCCCAGCAGGACGCTGTAGTACACGATGGGGACGATGCCGACCAGGCAGGGTGACCGCTCCAGCTCCGGCTCTGGCTCCAGCTCCGGCCGTGCCCACGACACTGCTGTGCTGTTGGGCACTGGGACCGTCATATTCCACCAGAGATCGGCTGCGAGGGGACACAGGGAGCGTCGGGAGGGGGAGGGTGCTGATGGCACCTGGCCGGGAGGTGACATGCCACTGGGGTTTGGGGACAGGGACCCCAATTGGGCTGGATGCCAGGTCCCTTGTCCGGGAGCACCCATGGACAGCGGGCAGCTCCAAAGCGTGCCCTTGCAGGCAGACCCGGGGCTGCTGCACCCATGGGAGCCAACGCGCTCCAAGCTCCTTGTGCCACGTCCCAGCAGAGCCCCCGCTGCCAGAGCTGCTCCCTCTTTATCCCTCAGACCCGTTTTTGTAGAAAACCGGATTAAAACACCATGTTCTTGGCAGCTGCCAGCAGAGGGAGGCTCTGGCCCCGAGCCCGGGCTGGGTGCCACCCTCCGGGTGCCAGTGGTGGCAGAGAGGACCCAGAGGTGCCACTGGGGAGTCCCGGTGGTGCCAAAAGTGGGGTGGCCATCTCCAGGCTGACAACTGGGTCCTTTTCCAGCTCATCAGGATGAGGCACGGGGCTGGAGGAGCCTGGCAGCCGCCCTGCCCACGGCCCTGCCCGCATCCCCGCCCGTATCCGCATCCTTATCCGTATCCGCATCCCTATCTGTGTCCCGATCCCTGCCCCATYTCTGYCCTATCCCTGCCCAATTCCTTCCCCATCCCTGCCCCGATCCCTGCCCGTATCCTGCCCCATCCCTGCCCTATCTGTGTCCCGATCCCTGCCCCATTTCTGCCTGTATCCCTGCCCTATCCCTGCCCCATCTGTGTCCCGATCCCTGCCCCATTTCTGCCTGTATCCCTGCCCTATCCCTGCCCCGATCCCTGCCCTATCCCTGCCCCATCTGTGCCCCTATCCCTGCCCAATCCCTGCCCCATCTCTGCCCTATTTCTGCTCCGATCCCTGCCCTATCTGTGCCCCGATCCCTGCCCTATTTCTGCCCGTATCCCTTCCCGATCTCTGCCCCGATCTCTGCCCCTATTCCTGCCCTCTCTGCCCCATCTCTGCCCCTGTCCCTGCCCTATCCCCGCCCCATCCCTCTGCCCTGTCCCCAGCCCGGATCGTGCCCACGCTGCCCTCGCCCATTCACAACCCGGGGTGGCCCCACCCCCTCCCGAGCTCTGCGCTCCTATTGGCTCAGAGGATCCAGGCCACGCCCAATTCGAGCGGGGTTCGGCGGGTTCGGCCGGAGCCGAGAGCTGCGTTCTGATTGGTCAGAATCCCCACCAAATTTGCATGGGCGGGGGACCGGCAGCCCCCGGGGCGCGGTGCCGGTGGGGGTGCGAGGGGATTTGGGGGGGTCCTGGACCCGGGGRCTGCACTTTTCGGGGATTATTTTGGGATGGAGGGGTACGGGGTGCAAAGGGGAGTCCTGAGCTCAGGGAGAGGGTACGAGGAACCAGTCTAACCTGGCCCCGGGGCGCCCCAAATTTCTCTTGTCCCACATACTGCAGACATCCGACGGCTCCGTCCCCGGGGCGGACCGGTCACGKTTTTCTCCCGTTCCGGGACCCCCACTGACGGATCCGCTCCCCCRGCAGTGCCCGCGGTGTGTGTGGGATCCCGGGGCTGGGATCCCACCGATCCCAAAACCTCCCCGAACCTGGAACTTCCGCCTGCACCCGAGCACAGCCCGAGGGAAATGCGGGGGGGAGGATGGGAGAGCAGAGGGGTGCCAATTAACTGCAAATTAGCTCCGGTTCATCAGCAGGAGGTCCCGTCCATCCACGTCCCCCGCGGAACTGGGGCATCGATCGGCTGAAGCCACGGCGAGAGCGCCTTAACCCTTTCCCAGCTCGGATCCTTTCTGCACTGCTGAGGGGGGCGAGTTCTCTCTGGGCACCGCTTTTGCTCCCCCTGCCCGGGGTCCCGCTCCCCAAACCCTGCGGGACAGGGACTCTCACCTGGGTGGCTCCAGTGCCACCCGCCGGGCGTGCGGTGCCACCTTCYCTGATCCTGGTGCTTCCCACGGACACACCGGTGTCGCTGTCCGTGTTGCCGCCGGTTTCCGTGTCCTCTCCGGTGTCTGTGTTTCCACTGGTGTCCCTGTCCCCGCCGGTGTCCGTGTCCCCGCCGGTGTCCCTGTCCTCGCCGGTGCCCGTGTCCCCGCCGGTGTCCCTGTCTCTGCCGGCACCCGCTGCATGGCACAGCCTCCCGGGGCGCGGGGCACGGGGCGGAGGGAGAGCGCCGTGGGCAGAGCCACGGGCAGAGCCGCGGGCTGGGCTGGCKGGGCACAGGGACGTCACCGGGCCCGGTGGCTCCCGCGGGGGCCAGGGAAGGGGTCACCTGGGAAGCTCCGAGTGACCGTGACAGAGCTCGGCCCCACCCCAGAGCGTCAGGGATGGTGGTACGGGGACAGGTGGGTCCKCGGCCACCTCTGGGGACACGGAGGAGCGGCTGTGGACGGGGTGTGACGTGTGACACGAGTGTGAGTCCGTGTGTGCTGCGTGCGTGTCCCTGCTCTGCCCTGTCTGTTCCGGAGCGCCCACTGCCTCAGTTTCCCCAGCAGCACAAGGAGGGCTGGGCACGCTGATGTCCCCTGCCGGTCCCTGCGTCCCCCTCCATCTCGCCAGTGCCTCCCCAGCCGCGGGGCGATGCCCGGGCGCTGCTGCCGGGCACAGGTCGCTATGGTGAGCCAGCCCCGCAATGTCCGGGCCAGSGCAGCCGCTCCCTCACCTCACCGCGGGCTGGGGGATGTCACCCTGTCCCCTGGTGACCTTCAGCGGTCCCCCCCGTCCTCCCATGGCCCGCTCACCCCCGTGAGCAGCCGCTGCCCCCGCAGGGGACGCGGGGGTCCGGAGCTGTGGGTGCCGCCCGGGCTGGCACGGTGCCGCCGGCGCGCCGGGCACTCGCTCCCACAAGCTGTTGTTTATCAGGCGCGTTGTGAAATGAGGCGTCGGAGGACGCGGTGAGCCCTGAACCGGCTGTGCCGTGGGGGGGTCACATCCCCCAAGCTCCCACGGTGCAGGGACACCCGCCCGGGCTGGGTGATCTGCGGGATTTTGGGGTCCCCTGCCCTGGGGGGTAGCACAGAGTTTGGGCATCGCCCACCTGCCCATCCCTGCAAGGGGCCAGGGAGCCCCAGCAGCGTGGCATGGGGGTGGTTGGTGCCTTGTCCTCAGCCCCCCGCCCGCGGGGCAGGGACAGATGGCGATCGCACCCCCTCGGCAGCTGCAGCAACATCTGCCCACGCTCAACATCTGCAAACCGCGTCTAAGCCCATGTTCAATCTCTGCTGTGCAGGGACAGGGCTCCTCAGCCCAAACCTGCCCTCCGAAGGCCCCGCCAGCACCACCGGACCCCCGGCCGTGTGGCAGCACCGTGCCAGGACCGGGCAAGCTGATGCCCAGGGACGGATGGGCTGAGCCCCCCGAGCTGAAGCCCCTGGTCCAGCACGGAGCCCCCTGAGCACCACGGTCCCCATCTCAAGGCCACCTCACGGTGTCCGCGGGGGTCCTGGGGGTGTGAAAAAAGGCACAGTCACGCCCCAGTGTCACCTCTCGGGGGTGACCACAGCCAAAGTGGGGCTSACAGCACTTGGCTGTCACCCTGCTGCTCCTCCCCTGCTCACCCAGCACCACCCCCAGACTCTGCCTGTGGCACCGGAGCTTTGCGGGGACCCCAGGCCCGTGGCGAAGCCCCCCAGGAGGTGTCGCGGGGGACGGGCCGGGGGCCAGCGAGGCCACACGGGGCGCACGGGCGGCCTCTTGGCTGCAAAGGCTGGGAAAAGGGCAGGCAGTTCCTGCCGGCAGCGCGGATGCCATGGTGATGGGCTGCTGCCGGCATGAATACCCATGAGCCGGGGGGAGCGGGAGGCCACCGAGCTGTGCCCTGAATGCAAAGACCCGGCACAAAGGGCCGCGGCCACGCGTGGGGCTCCAGCGCGGCGGTGCCAGCCGCAGGTGCCGCACGGCGATGTCCCCGCAGCGCTGCCCGTCGGGGCGCTCCRCCGCAGCACCCCGGGGTGCGGGGCTGGCTCTGGGGGTCGGGGTGGGATGCAGGGAGGRTGGAAGCGGTTCCCCCGGCAACGGCCGGCCCCAGTTTCCACCAATCGATGCGGCGGCGCGGGCCGGGAGGGCGCGTGGCCTACATAAACCCCGGCGCGCAGCGTGTGCCGCACCCGGCAGATGCGCCTGCGAAGCCATGGCCAGGCTGACGGGCACCCGGCCCGTGGCCACCCGCCGCTGGGGCTGTGCCGCCGCCTTCCTGCTCCTCCTCCTCACCGTGCAAGCCGGTAAGGGCGGCCGGGGCGGGGGGAGGCGCGGAGGGTCCCCGAGCCGCGGGTGCGCTGCCCTCGCCGGGTGCCGGGGTGCGGCTCGGCGGCTGACGGAGAGCTCAGCGCATCTCTCTGGGTGCCGTCGGGGTGCCGGGGTGGGATGGAAGTGGCTCCTGGATGTGCTGCGCTCTCCGAGCTGGGCTGTGCTCGCTGGTGCCCGGGGAAGGGTTCGGTCCAGCAGCGCGGGGTACGGGGCGCCTGCTCCCCTTCCCCAGCCGCGCTCAGCTGGCCTTAAGCCGGCGCTGGGAAGGGTAATCCGTCGGCAAGACGGGATTTGAGAGGCAAGATGGATTTGAGACAGATGGGGCCAAATTCCTGCTGGGGGAAGGATGCTGTGAGAAGCGGGCGGGAGTGGTGCCAGGAGGGAGAAGAGGAGAGGAAGGAAGGATCGCTGAATCCACAGGAGCATGGAGATCCCTGTCCCACATTCCCCAGTCCCTCTCCATTCCCTGTCGGGATCCCAGCACAGACCTGCTGTGACCCCAGAGCAGCCAGTGTCTCCAGTGTCTCTCCCTGGGCTCTCCGTCCCCTCGTGTGTCCATCCGGGATGCGGGAGATCGGGGCAATGCCCRGGGCTCGCTCTGCCCACTGCGGGGACGGGATCAGGACAGGCAGACCGGGCTGGGAGCCAGTGCCGCCGGCACCCGGCCATTTCCCAGCACACCCCAACCAGGGACATGGTGGTCCCAGCCCTTCTGCTGCAGAAAAGCAGTTTTTTGGCTCTCAGAGACACCAATGTCCCCATGTCCTTTGTCCCCACCTCACCCCATTGGCATCAGCATCCCTTTGGCACTGGGGGAGCGGAGGGAGGAGGTGCACAGCCCCCCAGTAACCCCAAACCACCTCAGTGCCTGGGACCGGGGTGCAGCACTGGAATGATCCCATGTCCCTGCAGCCCAAAAAGCCGACTTTAGCGGGGACTCCACGGCGGCCACCATCAACCACTCGCTGACGCTGCTGCAGCGGCTGCAGGAGCTGCTGCAGAACGGCAACGGCAGCGATTCGGTGCTGCGGGTCCGCTCGGCCGCCTCCGAYGAGGCCAAGGTGTTCCACACCCACCAGCTGCTGCTGAGCCTCCAGAGCGAGGTCTTCGAGAGCCTCCTGCGCAACCAGAGCGTCGTGACCCTGCATGAGCCGCCCGAGACCGCCGCGCTCTTCGAGAAGTTCATCAGGTGCGTGGGGACCCTGTGGGATGGGGATGTCAGGAGGATGGAGCTCTCCTGGGGATTGTGGGGCCGTGTGGGATGGGGATGTCAGGAGGATAGAGCTCTCCTGGGGACTGTGGGACCCTGTGGGATGGGGATGTCAGGAGGATGGAGCTCTCCTGGGGACTGTGGGACCCTGTGGGATGGGGATGTCAGGAGGATGGAGCTCTCCTGGGGATTGTGAGGCCCTGTGGGATGGGGATGTCAGGAGGATGGAGCTCTCCTGGGAACCATGGGAACCCCAAAGGATGGGGATGCCCAGAGGGATGCAGCCAAGGAAAAGGGATGTTCCTTTGGGAACCACAGGGAATGTGTGGGATGTGCATTTTGGGAGGGATGYAGCCCAGGAGGGAGGACCTCACATGATGGGAACACCCAGAGAGAAGCGTCCAAGGAGGGGAGATACTTCCCTGGGGACCCCACAGGATGCAGCCTTGGGAACCCTGGGGACCCCATGGGATGGGAATACTCAGAGGGGCGCAGCCCAGAGCAGAGGCTGCTCCCCTGGGAACTGAGCTGCCAGGAAGGTCCCCAGTGTCACCASCCCACGCTGTGCCCCAGGTACCTGTACTGCGGGGGGGTCTCCATCCTGCTGCACCAGGCCATCCCCATGCACCAGCTGGCCAGCAAATACCGGGTCTGGGGGCTGCAGCGCGGCGTGGCCGAGTACATGAGGACCCACCTGGCCAGCGAGTCGAGCCAGGGCCATGTGGTGGGCTGGTACCACTACGCCGTGCGCGTCGGGGACGCGGCGCTGCAGGAGAGCTGCCTCCAGTTCCTGGCCTGGAACCTGTCGGCGGTGCTGGGCAGCGCCGAGTGGGGCTCGGTGAGCGTGGAGCTGCTGCTGCTGCTGCTGGAGCGCTCCGACCTGGTGCTGCACAGCGAGCTGGAGCTCTACACSGCCGTGGAGGGCTGGCTGAGCCGCCGGCAGCCCGAGGCGCCCGTGGCCGAGCGGGTGCTGCGCGCCATCCGCTACCCCATGATCGCGCCCAGCCAGCTGTTCCGGCTGCAGGCGCAGTCGGCGGTGCTGGCGCGGCACCGCGGCGCGGTGCAGGACCTGCTCTTCCAGGCTTTCCAGTTCCACGCCGCCTCCCCGCTCCACTTCGCCAAGTACTTCGACGTCAACTGCAGCATGTTCCTGCCCCGCAACTACCTCGCKCCCAGCTGGGGCTCCCAGTGGGTCATCACCAACCCGGCGCGGGATGATCGCAGCACCAGCTTCCAGACCCAGCTGGGGCCCAGCAGCCACGACGCCGGCAARAGGGTGACCTGGAACGTGCTGTTCTCGCCGCGCTGGCTGCCCGTCAGCCTGCGCCCCGTCTACTCGGACTCGGTGGCGGGCGCCATCCAGCCCGTGCGCATCGAGGACGGGCGCCCGCGCCTCGTCATCACCCCGGCCATGAGCAGCCCCGACTTCGCCGGTGTCAGCTTCCAGAAGACGGTGCTGGTGGGCGTGCGGCAGCAGGGCCGAGTGCTGGTCAAACACGCYTACAGCTTCCACCAGAGCTCGGACGAGGCGGCCGATTTCCTGGCGCACGCCGACCTGCAGAAGCGCACCTCCGAGTACCTCATCGACAACTCCCTGCACCTCCACATCATCATCAAGCCCGTCTACCACTCCCTCATCAAGGTGAAGAAGTAACGAGGCACGGCCAGGTCCTGCCGTGCCAGCCYCAGCGCCGTGGGGGGAACGCTTGGTCCTGTAGGTAGATGGGGGTCCCCACCCCGGGGGGCTCCRGGACTGTGCTCTGCACTGCTCACCCCTCCCCAAGTGTTCCCCTGCCACATCCCGTCCCCATCGCTGTCCCTGGGGATGGAGGATGCTGAGAGCACCCCAGATCCTTGTGGAGAGTGCAGGAGGTGAAATGTGCAGCCCACGGGCACATCACAGACCCCAGTGGGTGTGAGAATGGGGACAGGGACAGCCTGTCCTTCCTGTGAGGCAGCACTGGGGTCCTTCTGCGTGGGCAGCTGGGTCCAGCTCAGGGGCAAACGGAGCTGCCCATGTTGGGGGTGAGGGGCCCRTCTGTCACCCTCAGTGAAGGAGGGTGAGGGGCACTGTCCCCACTGGTGGTGGCAGCTGCCCCATCCCTGTCCAGGCACCCCCACCCCCTTCCTAATAAAGCAAAAAATGAGTGTTGGACGTGTGGGGCATCTTTGGGGTGACGCCACTCCCCAGCTCAGCTCCTTTTAATGGAACCCCCGGGAAGGAAAACACCCATCCAGACACGGATGCATTTCCCTGTGGGGATGTGGGTCCCTGCTTGGGATGGGTTTGGCGCAGAGAGAGCTGTGCAGGCACTCAGGAGAGGCGCAGATGGGACTCCAGCACATGGGGAAGGGGCACAGCAGCACCCCCAGGGCTGGGTTGGGGTGCAGGGAGGGGCAAAGRCCCCTGAACCCTGTCCTGGCATCGCTCACCCACGGGTGGGTTCAGCCCTGAGCAAAGCCTGGGGAAGGGTCCTGCTGGGGGCTCCCCCTCAGCCCCCAGAGCCACCTGTGTGATGTCCCYATCGCTGTGACAGGCTGCTGGCAGCTCGTTAATGATTAATTAGGGGAGCTGGGGTGGCTGCTGGGTGCTACCAGCAGGGCAGTGTTTACCCAGCACTGATAACCAAGCTTGGGAGCTGCTCCCATGGGGACACCGGGCTCTCCAGCTGGGAGGGGACSTGGAGGGGACTGGGACACCCCCTTCTGCCACCAGCCACGCTGCTRTGCCCTGCTCCACGGGCTGAGGACACTGAGGGACACCCTGTGCTGCTCTGGGTGCCTGGCTGTGCTCAGCCACCGGCTTTGAGTGTCCTGGCTCAAGGAAGGGACAGGAGGAGCAGGAGGACGTGACTTTCCCACCCTCTGCTTGAACCCTGCTCTGACAAAAGAGGAAACGTGACGTGGAAAGCATTGGTTTATTCACACCAAAGAAAATCAGGATGCAAAGGCCAGGGAGCAGCTGTGGGGTCAGGGGGTTGTGCATGGCCTCCCACTTGCCACCCCACTTGGGCAGAGAGCCCAGGAGAGCTGCCTGGTTTGGGGACAGTGGCCTCATTCTGCAGCAGCTCTGGCAYGGAGGGWAAAGGAAGGTGCAGCTGGAGCACACTGAYCTTGGCATCCTCCTCCTCTTCCTYCTGCTTTTCCTACTCTGCTGCTGCCTCGCCCTCTTCATCCTGAAAGACAGAGGTTGGTCCTGTCCCCTGCCCCTGCTGGGGTCCCTGTGCTGGTGGCCAGACTGGCMTGTCCCCAGTACCTCTYCAGGCACATCCTGGCCCCTCCTTCGCCGCTCTGCCTTGATGAYGGAGAARAAATCTGTTTGGGCCTGCTTGAACACCTCCTGGGTATCCTCCCGCTCCTCCACCTTGGCCTTGGCCCGCTCCTGCTCCCGCAGCAGCAGCTCCCGACGTTTGTCCTGCAGGACCTTCTCACGCCTCGCCTCCCGCTCGAACATCTGCGTGGGACACGGGKGRCACRGGGGACACTGTGCTGTGTCTGGGGACACCGTGGGGCTGAGGGCAGCGTGTGGGGCTCGGGTGGCACCTGGCACATACTGCGAGGGTCAGGTTCTTCTCATTCTTCCGGAGGGTGCAGAGTCCTGGGGAGATCTCCAGGAGGGAGACAGTGCCCAGCTTGGTGCCRCAGCCAAGGATGCGCCCGTTGTCCTGCGAGCACAGGCTGAGCAGGGGATCGTTGGACACCTGGGGACAGGGCACAGGTGGGTGCTGACAATCGGCTCTGGCATGATGCCAGGGTCCCAGAGGTGCTGGGGACCCACCTTGAGGCTGAGGGAAGGCTCCTTCTGGTGGAAGAGGTAGTCCCAGACGTCCAGGGTCCCATCTGACTTGGCAATGAAGAACACGGCCGGTTTTGCGGGGCTCCAGCACCCAGCCAGCAGGTAGGGAGTGTGGCACCTGCCAGCAGAGCCACCCCTCAGCCACGCTGGCACTGCTTTGCCTTGGTCACTGGCCCGTCCCAGCACTCAGAGCTGACCAGACCCTACTGCCACCTGCCCTGGGGATGATTTCTGGCCGAGTAAACACCCCTCAACACCTACTTGGTCTCCATAATTGATGATGCATCCAGCAGATCCTCCGTCCAGAGCTGAGCAGTCCAGTCACCGACTGTCAGGAAGATTTTGGGGTAGAAGGGGTTCCTGGTCACGGTGTAGACGGCCCCRATGTGGCTGCTGTAGACGTGGACGATTTTGTCGGGTGGTGACTTGGCGTCGCGGTTGCAGGAGATGATGTTGCCCTGCTCTGTGCCCACCAGGAACTTGGCAGGCTGGGGGTGGGAGCAGGAGGGTGCAGCTGTCAGCAGGATGGAGACCCCATAGTGTGGGGACAGAGAGGGGTTCTGCTGCAGTCAGAGCCCTGGCACCGGGCAGGTTTAGGGACCAAAATGCCAGCAGGACCCTGTGTTCCTGAAGCATCTTGGGGCTGTGTCCATGGGAGTGACCAGGCACTGCCCTGTGGGTGGTGGGCAGAGTGACACTCACCATGGCGGGTGTAAAGTCCAGGGAGATGGCACCCTGAGCATTGCTCAGCTTGTCTTCCTTGGTGATGTCCAAGATCAGCCTCTCGGTGGGCTCTGACAGCTTGCGGATGTCCCACCACAGGACCTGCAGGGGACAAGGGGTGGCAGGGGCTGTGGGGGCTGCTGAAGGYGCTGGCAGTCCTGGAGCCCTGCTGGCCCAGGATCTTGTGCTGCTGAGGGGCAGAGCGAGCACAGGAAGCTCTTTGAGGTCCCCTCAGGAGCCCCTGCCCTGCCCCAGCCCCTCACCTGCCCGTCAGTGGAGGCTGAGAGGCAGTCGGTGCCCGTTCGGGAGGGCAGCCAGCACATGCCGTACACGGGGTCCCGGTGGCTGAACTCCACAGGGCTGATCTCCATGGGCAGCCCYCCTTTCCTGGTGTCCCAGTACACTGGGAAGGAAAAGAAAAGCTCTTGCAGAGCTCCTTTCCTTGTCACGTTTCCCCCACTGTCCAGGTTGGAACAGGGAGCAAACCTCATCTGGTGTTTTCCAGAGATTATCCAGGGTGGTGGGAGAGGTGGGACCACAGCACCCACCCTGCTCAGGCCCCAAATCCATCCATCCATCATCCATAATCCATTGATCCATTGATCCATCCATCCATCCATCCCTGATCCATCCATCCATCCATCCAAGAGCTGTGAGGGGCTCCCTGGCAGTGTCCTCCCCTCCCTGGGCACCCTTTCAGGTGAGCACACCCCTGTCCCCAGGCAAATCCCAGGGCTCCTGCTGTGCTCCCAGYGACATCCCAGGAGTGCAGCAGTGCTGGAGCCAGGGTGAGCAGAATTAAACCCCACCTCACCTATCTGTCCATTGTAGCAGCCTCCCAGCAGGTGATACCAGTCCTTGGAATTGTATTCCAGGGTCACCACAGGGGACGAGGGCTTGAGGGTGAGCTCTGGGCCRTAGGGGCTTTCTGCCAAGGAGGAATGGGAGAAGAGCAGAGGGTGAAGGCAGCCCCCCAGAAGCAGCCCCCTGCCCACCCTGCTGCCCCCCACCCTATTCCCTGCCACAGCCTGGGGACAGACCCCCAGCACACAAATCTGCATTCCCCGCTCTTCTTTGTCCTTTTCTCTCCAAAGTACATCAGGTGTGAGGGTGGCTTGGACAGATCGAGGCAGGTCTGGGCTCCTGCTGCCTCTTTCTTCCTTTACCRACCCAACTGAACCACATCAAGACARGGACCTCATCCAARGCTCCAGGCTYTGCTGCCTGCCATGGCTCTGGAGCCATGGAGTGGGATTGCAGTGGTTATTTCCCACCTYCCAGCTCCCATTTCTCCCTGTTCCTGCACTGCCTCCCCCTCTGAACCTCCCCGGGGTGCTGCCAGGCCTCATCCTGCTCTCTGAGACACAAAGTGCTTCCGTTATCGACTGTGGGTTTGCCCTTCCCCTTACCCAGATCCCAGATGTAGGAATCAGAGCTCATGTCTTTCCTGCTGTCCTGGAAGTCCAGGCTGCAATAAGCCACGGCCACTGCCCTGTTGGCGTCGGGGTGCCAGGAGATGTGCGTGGCCATCCTCTTGGTCACGTTGGGGTCCCTTTGGGGTGACACATCAGCCAGCAGAGGTCAGTTTGCAAATCCCTGGGATGAATGTCTCCCAAAGGGAGCTGTGGGAATCACAGTGAAACCAATCTGCGGGCCTTGAGCCTTGAGTGCAGGAAACGATTCTCCCGGGGGTCGAGTGGGATGATTTCATCGTCTTTCCAGTCATACCTTTCTARAAATCCAATTATCTTACTGGAGCTGACTCCTAAATACCCCCGATGTGGAAATTAACCTTTGAGGCACCAAAAATAAGAAGGAAAATCCTAAAGCACTGTCGGGAGATGCTCAGAGTTGAATTGGGCTGGGAGAGGGTTCAGCAGATCTCACCACCCACAAACTGCTCCAGGATCATCCCAGACCMAGTGGAATTTAGCTCCTAAAGCTTTTTCCACCTCCTCTGAAGGTGGTTTTGACCCCACTGTGTCTCTGCTGAGCCCCCCCAGCTGTGCTACCTGAGGACAATGATGGTTTTGGCAGAAGGATGCTCTTCTTCCTCATCCTCCTCCTCTTCCTCCCCGAAATACTCCTCGTAGATGTCGATGGCGTTGTTCTGCCTGATGTAGTGCTCCATCAGCTGCAGGGACAGCATGGCTGTGTCTCTGGGGGGCTCWGAGRGGCTCAGGAGGTTTGGGGGGGWTCAGGGCAGGGCCTTACAGTGCTGAGGCGCAGGACACTCCTGGTGTAGACCTCCTCCCTCTCCACCTCCTCCCGGTAGCGGGTGGTCAGCTCTGAGTTCTTGTAGTCGACGTGCTTGGGCCATCCTCCCTCCACATGGTTCACACCCTGGATGGACACCTGTGCCCGCTCCGTGTTCATCTGGGCAGGGGGCACACACAGGGAGGGATCAGAGCCCCAAAAGGTGCCCAGCACACCTTGTCCCCTCCACGTGCTGACATCCCATGATGTCCCCTCCACCTGCTCTGTGTTCACCCGGGACAGGAGTGTCCCCTACCTCRCTCAGGGCCATGACAGGACCCTGCTGCACAGCAAAGTCCACGGGGTCCTGGGGGATGAAGTCCTCGGCCAGGCTGGGGTCCGGCGGGATGTCCACGGTCACCTCGGCCGGCTGCACCGAGAAGTTGCATGGCCGCCCRAATTCACTGCGCTTCCGCACGAACTCTAACTTGATCTCCATGGTGGGAGGGAATGGGAAGGACTGGGGGCCTGGAGATGGGGGGTCCTCAAGGGGAGCCTCAAAAARGARTGGGGGGCTCAGGGGKGGAGAGCTCCAGTAGGGGTGGAAGRCYTTGGAGAATCCTAAAAGAGGCCTCAGGGAGGAAGAGAGAGTTCCAAAAAAGAGTGGGAGCCTCTGATAAGACCCTGAAAGGGAGCAGGGTTCTCAGGAATGGAGGGTGGTCCTGGRAAGGAGCGGGGATCTCAGGGAGCTCCAAGAAAGAACAAGGATTTCAGGGATTAAAGGGCTTAAAAGGGAATCGCAGCCTCAGGGAGATCCAAAGGTAGAGSGGGGAGGGAGGACCCCAAAAGGGAGTGGGGGTCTCAGATGGAAGACTGCAAAAGGGATTGGGGGCCTTAGGGATACCCAGAAGGCAGTGAGAGTCTCGGGAATGCTCCAGAAGGGAATGKGAACCTCAGTAAAGCTCAAATATGAGCAAGGACCCTGGGGAGAGAGGACCTTGAGAGGACCTGGGGGCTTCTGGGGGGCTCCAAAAGGCAGTGGGAGCCTCAGGAAGCCCCAAAACTGAGCTGAGACGCAGGGACGGAGTGATGAAGAGCACAARGGACCCCCGGAGGCCCCGGGAGCCCGGCGGGGCCCGGTCCCGTCCCGCTCCCGGTGAGGCCTGAGCAGAGACGCGTCGCGGTTGCCAGGCAACGGCTCGACCACGTGACACCGGCGCTACCGTCACGTGATCCCTCCCTCCCCACAATGGCGGCGCGCAGTGTCACATGACGGCCGCCATGTTGGGAAGGTCAACGCAAAGGTGTCCCAGACTCATCTTATCCCCCCCCCCAAAAAAAACCCAAAAAACGCACAGGGGAGATAAATTTAGTCCAAGTGTTTATTATCTTTTCTCCCCAAAAGGGCACATACAAATCCAGCCGGACTCCAGCTGTCAGCCGGAGTCCTTCGGTTAGTTCACATGCGGTTACAACAGCTCTTCTACCAGTACCGTTACATGGAAACGTTAAAAGTCAGAAAAATAAAAAAAAAAAATCCCTGGGGCTAGTTACGGGGAATATGGAACAGGGGAGTCAGGGGGATGTCCTGGCCCTGGGGTGGGGAGCACCCGCTGCTCTGTCACACCCTTTGGGGGTCTGGGTGGGATGAGACAGGGGGTCCATCCCTGCTCTAGGGAGAAGGGGCTTTCCTGGGGATCCCTGTGCTGAAGGACAGCCCCAAAGAGCCAAGTTCAGCTCATATTGGTCTCCCAGCTCCTCAGCCAGCCCTGGCAATGCTGGACGAGGCCCCCGGGGTGGCCGCTCTACATTGTCCCTTCCCTACATCTACCCCAGGGACACCCAAACAGTTCCCATTTGTGACCACTCCAAGGCTGCAGGAGTCTGCCCCAGCCCACACCTGCCCTGGCGAGCCAAAAAGAGCTTAAACCCACCCAAAAACCCGCTACCAACCCCACTGCAGTGACCCTCCTCTGGGACAGAGCAGGTTCCTCCAATGGGGCCCAAATCCCAGCRGAGGAGAACCAGCAGGACCAAAACATCCATCACTCCCCAGCCTGGGATTGCTGTGGGGCCAGGGGATGGCAAGGGGGGCACGGGGAGCCAGAACAGCCAGGAGAGGCATTGGGAATGGTTTGGGATCACGAGTGGTTGGTGCTGCATTGCTACGGGACCRGGGACAGCGTGTCCCGGGATTTGTGCTCCACGACATCCCCGAGATGGGGACGGACAGACAGACAGACAGACAGCGGAGCAGCCCCTCTGTGCTCCCGTAAGGCAGTGGGGTTTGGGTCCAGGGGGCTGCTGAGGGGATGGGGATGCCGGGGGGCTCATCCTGCAGCCCCTGCTGTGTCTCCTACCGCGCTGTCTCCGGGGCTCTTTGGTTTCCCCAGYGCCATCCCTGCTAGGCTGGGAAATCGCCGCGGTGCCGGACGTGCTCATCGGTGACCGCCAGGTACGTGGCTCTCATGCTGGGAGAGTACTGGGGGACACACGGGGCTCAGCACCACCCCAAAACAGCCCACACCACCCCAAAGGTCCCCGTGGGGATTAATCCCTAATTAACCTGCCAGGCGGGCATGGAGAGAGTCACACCCTGCTCTCAGCCCCTCTCAAACCCCACCAAGCTAAACCCTTTCCAGCTCTGCTTTGTCCCTTCCCAGGTTCATCCTCCACCTTCCCAAAATCCATCCCAAATCTGTCCCTGGGATAGCAGCGAGCTCCAGCCTCCACCCCCCCAGGATCACATTCCTCCAGGATTTCACAGCAGGGAGGATCACTCCGGCCGGGCATTAAGGAAGATTATTCTGAGTTTGTTATTTTGGACTCGGGGATCTGAATCCTGGGTAAATTAGACTATTCAGAGCTGGGAGAAGCACTCCAATTAATCTCCCCACTCGGGAAGAGGCTCTCGCCAGCTGCCAGGTCTGTGAGATGGAATCCAAGCTTCCACCTGATGGAAAAAAATCACCCCTGGAGGAGTGGGGGGCACGGTATCCCCTGCCATGGCAGCATTCCTGGAGCTGTGTTCTGGCTGGGAGGGGTTTCACTGCCCCATGGGGACCAGCACCCCAAAATGTGGGAGCTGAAAATTCTCACGGCTGGGGACAAAATGTGGCCCTTTGTCCCCCCTCCCTGAGCTCTTTGCATCCCAAAAGCCAAGCAGGAGAAGAGAGGGAGGCATAGAAGGGGAGAGGAGGAGGGGAGAACCCGGCTGCTGCCCTGGGAAAAGCAGGGAGAAGGAAGTGGCTGAACTTACTCTTGATGGGCAACTTAGCTCCAAAATAATGGATGCAAAAAATTAAAAAGAAATCA
>NW_026623848.1:146563-151350 GCF_030028575.1 Malurus melanocephalus | reverse complement strand
AAAAAAAAAGACAAAAAAAAGACAAGGAATAAAAAATAAAGCAGCAATACCAGACAGGGTGGGATTAACGAGCTGGGAAATGGGAACGTGAAAAAAAAAGACAAAAAAAAGACAAGGAATAAAAAATAAAGCAGCAATACCAGACAGGGTGGGATTAACGAGCTGGGAAATGGGAACGTGAAGGGAGAGACTGCGAGGAGYGTCCTCTGAGAGCCAGGATGGAGAGGAAACACAGGGAAGGGAGGGTTACTYGGTTATTTTGGACTCCCCCATAGCAGCACGTGGGTGGCTGGGAATTGGGTTAGAGCCGGGCAGGACGGACCAGGATCACCCATCCCCATCCCAGCCCAGCCAGAGGCTCTGTGTGACCCAAAGTGGCCTCCCAAGGTCACCCCTCCGAGGTGTCACAAGGATTTGRCCTCGGTCACCCACCGTACCGTGGGGGGAGGTGACCCTCTGCCGATGAGGGGCACGTTCTCATAGCGGGGGTTCCCTCCAAAGAGCACAGCCTGGTTCCTGTGGGGACAGCGAAACCCCGTCACCCCCTGCACCCCRCACAGCTCCCTGCCCGCGGCGGGGGCGCGGGGGTCTCACATGTACTCGGAGACGGGCGCGTTGGACACGGTCTGAGCCGGCGGSTGCAGGCTGCTCTGGCTGCCCAGGCTGCTGCTGTAGCTGCAGAAGCTGCGCAGTTGTCCCCGCGGCGGGCGGTGCGTGGCCATGCGCCGCGCCTGCGGGTTGAACGGGTCCTCCTCGTCCATGTCGTCGTAGTCCCGGTCCCTGCGGGGACAAAGCGCTGGCACTCACACCGTGGCTGTCACAAATGGGCTGTGCAGGTGGTTCTGTGCCCACAGCCGGGGCAGGGGGCTCTTTGGGCACACGCACCGCCCGGCCAGYTGCCTCCAGGCGCGCGGGGCCGCGCAGATGACGGTGGAGAAGGCGGCGGCCGCCAGCAGGGAGAAGAGCCCGAGGTAGAGCAGCCCYTCCACGCCGTCATAGCAGATCCCGATGAGGCCGTCCAGGTAATCCTGGCAGGACACAAGCAGGGCAGCGCTGGTGGCACCGCAGGGGGACCCCAGAGCTGGGTCCCATGGGCTCCCCTCACCTTGTGCAGCCCCCGGCAGTCCAGCAGGGCCGTCAGCTGGTGCAGGCTGGTCTCTGAGGAGTTGAGCAGCTGCTGGGCCCCCAGCAGATCTTTCTGCAGGAAAAGGGGGGGTCAGGCAGCGCTGGGGAGCACAGGGGGATGTGCAGACCCATGGTTGCCCCTCCTGTACCTCAGCTGTTGGGAAGAGGGGCAGCGCGTACTGGATGAGCCCCTGGATCTGGATCTGCATGGTGGTCAGCGAGCGCTGGAACACAGTGAGAGCCTGCGGGGGAGAGCGGGGACAGTCACAGACCCCCCACCCCCAGGACCCCTCCCCAGCCCCACGGGGGATGCCCAGCCCCCCTGTACCTGCTGGAAGGGGCTGCTCAGGCTCTGGTCACAGTACAGGTAATAATGAACCACCTCTGCCGGGAGAAGGGGAACATCATCAGCAGCAGCATCCCGAGGCACAGGGAGCCGTGGGGGGACAATGGCAGTGGGGACACCCAACCCCTGGGTGGGTTTTAGGGTCCTGCCCGAGCTCATCTCCACCCCACAGCCAGCTCTCACCTGCGCTGATCACATCGTCCGTCTGGTTCATGATGAACTTGTCCGGGGCCACGCAGAAGTCGCTGGTGCCCTGCAGGGACAGAGGGACAGAGGGACATCCTCGGTGCCCACAGCGCTCGGCACAGCCCTGGCACAGCCCCTGGCAGCCCTTCCCTCTCCTCCTGCCCCACTCACCACCGCGGCCGCCGTGTCCACGGCCATGGAGGCCCAGCTGAGGACRAGCATGAGCAGCCCACAGCACAGCATCCTGCGGGGAGAGCGGGCAGCACGAGTGGGCAGCATGGGTTGGGGTCCCCGTCAGCCCCCCAAGGCCATCCCCAGGGTACTCACATGACCAGGAGGCAGCGGGAATGCTTGGCCAGCCCCAGGCAGGCCAGCAGGCAGACGGTGAGGACGAGGATGAAGAAGAGCAGGTATGCCAACCACCTGGGTGCAGAGGAGAGCTCTGTCACACACAGGCACGTCCCCAGCCCTGCCGGGATGTGTCCCCTGCTCCCGGTACCACTCGRGCTCACCGGTAATACTCGATGTAGGCCACCTGTCCTGACAGCTCGGTGAGGTCAGCACTGACACCCCGCCAGGCCGGCAGCCCCTGGAGCTGCAGGACGATGCTGCCAGCCAGCTGCTGGGTGAACTTGAGGGTCTGCACGTAATCCCCCCGYGAGGCCAGCAGCTCGTTCAGCCGTGCCAGGTGCTGCTCCAGCGCTCCCTGCATCTGCAGCGTGGTGCTGGCAACCTGCAGTGACCCAAAATGGTCAGTCCCTGGGATGGTCAGCCCCCCAAAATGGTCAGCCCCCCACCAGACCCATATGCCCCATCCCTGGAGAGCGGTCCCACCCCAACCCTCTGTGCCCAAGCCGGAGCCATCCCTCAGAACAGCCCCGCCACGGCCCCCCCAGCCCTGCCAGGCCACAAAGGTCCCATTCTGTGGGGTGACGTCACCTTCCCGCACTCAGCACAGCACAGCCACCCCGGGGGCTCAGCCAGAGCGGCCGGACATCCCTCCCTGGTGCTTTAACCAAACMCAGAACCCGGGACTGATTCCTCCTGGAGGGGCAGTACCAGGGAGTCGATGCCAGTGAGGGTCTGGTTGGCGTGGTCCAGGGCGTAGAGCAGCTGGAAAACCCCATCGTTGGTCTCGCTGTTCCCATAAAAGCCGATGCCAACGGCCGCGCTGTGGGCAGAGAGGGGACCCCGGTGAGAGGGGAGGGACACGCTCACCCTGTGACACCGGCTGGGCAGGGGACACTCCCTGGAGCATCCCGGTTTTGGGGGACAGCCCATCAATGGCAGGGACAGGGACAGCACCAGGATGGGAACCTGCTGCTGTTGGTGACAGGGCCCTGGGGACGGCCGGAGCTGCTCCATGGACACAGGGCAGGACGGAAACTCCTCCTGCCAAACCCGGAAAGATTGAGGGTGGAGGGGCTGGGCCCAGATTAGGGGAATCCACTGCAAGCACAGTGGGTCCCGATTAAACCCTGGGCTGGGAGCTGAAGCAGCTCCAGCATCTGAGCTCTCTACAGATGCTGCAGAACTCCCCACGGAGCCGGGATGGAGCTCGGAGCTGGCCCCGAGGAGGGAGGTGCCCGTGGCTGTGTCCTGGCCGGGCATGTGCCCACATGTGGCCGGAGCTGGCCAGACCCCCACAGACACCGGCCCACTAATGGCCACCATTAGCCTTTGAACAGGCTGCTCAAAGTGGGGCTCAAAGCCCGCGGGAGCTGCAGAGTGACCCCGTGCCGCAGTGTGGGGAGCACACTGAGCTCATCAGCGCGTTTCCCATWTCCCCGATTCCCCGCTCCGTGTGAGGCTCGCAGGCAGCCATCTCACTCCGCCCCGGCAGAGCGGCCCCTTTGTCTGGATCTGGAGCGAGGGTCGTGGCCAGGCAGCCACAGGGGCCCGTGGCCCRTCCTGTCCCCCACAGGCCAGGAATCCCGGGGGACACTCGGGATGGCTGCTGGGTGGTCCTYCCAGCCACGGGCTGCTCCGAACGGTACTGGGTGGGGAAACACCCCCTTGTCTAATTGTTGTGGCTGCAATTAAGGCCGGGCACAAGGGACCTGCCAGCTGGGTCACGCTGCTGCCCGCCATCTGCTCCGGGCTGGGATTAGCGACCAGCCCCGCTCCCGCCCGGGATTAGCCAGGAAGGCGGCACAGCCGTGACGGGGACAGGGCTGGCCCGCAGCTGGTCCCTGGAGCTGCCCCAGCAGCTGCACGGGAGGAGGCAGGGATGGAGCACATTTAATCGAACAGATCTAATTAAAGCGACTCGTGGCTGGAGCTTCGAGTCGCCTCAGTGACGGGTGGGGGACAGCRCCGGGTCCCTGTCCCCTCCTCACCAGCAGATGAGCCCGGCGGTGACGGCCATCCAGGTCACACAGCACGACTSGGGCCGCTTGCTCTCGGGCTCCTGGTCCCTCTTGCAGCAGCACAGGCAGATCAGGTACACGGTCAGGAAGAGGAGGTTGAGGCCGAGGCACACGGCGGCCACCAAGCCCAGGAACAGCAGCGACTGGGAAAGAGAGAGGGGACAGTCGGCGGCAGTGCCCGTGACCCGCTCCCGGGATGCGGCCGCGCTCAGCGCCCCACGGGACCATCACGTGGGGAAGAGGAAGTGTCCCCGTCCCTGTCCCTGTCCCYGTCCCCATCCCTGTCCYCGTCCCCACGCAGGGCCGCCAAGCCGCGGTCGCTGAGCCGGCGGTGCAGCCGCCCCTTTGCCGGGATGTTGTGGCACCGGGACACCGGCGCTGTCCCCCCCGCCCCATTTAGCGGTAACGGCGGACCGTGCCCCGGGATGCCGGGGGACCACGGCGGGTCCGGGAGCGACGGGCGGGGGCTCAGGAGGACCAAAGGAAGCGGTGAAGCCGGGAGGGGAGCGGCGGGGCCGGGGGTGCCGGTGCCGGCTGGCCCGGGGGGGGCCGGGCGATGAAAGGCGCTTTGTGCGCCGTGAGATCAGAGCTGGCGCCGGGCGCCGCCGGGGAACGGAGCGGGGACCGCGGGGCGAGCGGGACCCTGCCCGGGGAGGGGCCGGGGGGCGCGGGGGTCCCGGGCCGGTACCTGCTGGTAGTCGGGGTCCTGCGGGCGGAAGGTGGCGGGCACGGGCTGCAGGCGCGGGCCGCGGTGCGGGAGC
>NW_026623848.1:138349-146303 GCF_030028575.1 Malurus melanocephalus | reverse complement strand
CCGGCACCGGGACCTGCACCGGGCACCGCGTTCCGTGCCCCCCGAGCCGCCCGCACGCAGCGCTCCCCGCACGGACAGCGCACAGCACCCCCTGCTCGAGGGGAACCCCACTGGGCAGCGAACCCCGCTCTGCCGCGGGCACCGGGGCTGTAAAGGACACGTTGGTGGCCCCGTGTGCCAGCCCCTGGTCTCGCGGGTCCCCTCAGCTGTCACCCCAAGGCCACCCACGAGCAAAGGTGCTGCCCCCACGCCCACACCGTTCCAGAACCAGCCCCTGGACCCCTCTGCTGGGAGCTCTGACCCACACTAGCCCCAGGACCCCCACAGTGGCTCAGAGCCAGCTCCAGGGCCCCAAAGAGCAAGTTGTGAAACACCAAACGTGACACCATGAACAGTTTTTTATTTATTTTAACAAACATGGAGAATCCAACAGGTACCCAGCTCATCCCGGCTCATTTCAGCTCCTTCACGGCCAGACCTGGGGAGGAGAGAGGACATGGATTGGGGGAGCTCAGGCATGGAAGGGATGCCTGGAGACTCCCTGGGAATACCAAGCACAGACCCAGGCAAGGCACTGGTGGTGACATCAGTTCCAGGGACAGTGGCAGCTCTGCAGTGACCCTTCCACAGGGAAGGGGTCCTCACAGGCCCCCTCAATCCCACCCAACACAAGATTTCCAGGATACCTGGGGGCAGGGACTGCTTCAGCTTCTCTGCCTTCTCCTTGTCGGTGATGACCAGGGTGTAGAGGTACCGGCTGCAGCGCACCTTGAACTTCACATTGTCCTTGTTCTTCTTGATCTTGACAGCTGTGGCAYGGAGGGGACAGCAGGGACATCCCAGTGTCATCCCTGGAACACCCAACCCACTCCCTTCCCTGTGCAGGACCCTCCAGCTCCACCCGGTGTGAGGAATGGGMGGAAAAAGCTCTGGGAGAGCTGAACTCTCCCTTCTTGCCCACACCAAAACATTCCCGACAGATCCTGTGACAGCCAGATCCAAACAAGAGGGAAAACTCTTCCTGTGTTTTCGAACAGTGAGACAAGGCAGTGCTTTGTCTCAATTATCCTCRTTTTATGCTGGCAACAAAAATCTCTCCTTGGGGATGAATCACCCGTCATGACAGAACTCCAACATCAGAGCAGGGTGGGATTTGGGAATGGCTTCCTCGAGCCTTGGCCAAACATCCCAAGGTGAGCAGCAGTGGGAGTGCAGGATTGGGAGCACCATTCCCTGAGGGACCCCCGAGAGAAGCCCTGTGTCCCCCTGCCCACAGGAGTGACCTGGGTCACCCCAAATCCTTCGGCATTCCCAAGGTAAAGAACTCCTCAATGTCCACAAGGTGCTGGAGCCCCCTGCCCTCTCCTGCCCAGAGACCCCCACTCACACTTGGCATCCTTCCGCCGCGCTGTCAGCAGGAAGTCCTTGATCTCCTCAATTTTGCGAGGCTGGGAAATCAAACAGAAATTCATGGAATCATGGAATGGTTTGGGTTGGAAGGGACCTTAAAGCTCCATCCCGTGCCATGGGCAGGGACACCTTCCAGGCCTGAAGCAGTTCCAGGGATGTGTTCTCAGCCYAAAACTCATCCTCCAGCTCATGCTGAGGCCACGGAATGCCCCGGGACCCCCGTGAGCCCCCTGCTCGCTGATCCCCCCATTCTGCACCATGCCCAGAACTTGGCAAACCAGRGACCCCCAAAGCCAACCCTCCCTCACCTCCAGGAAAGGAGCCCCCTCCCCATTTTACACCCTGTCCATGACCAAACAAGGACGCCCCACCCTCCCCTCCCTCACCCCGCGGACCCCTCGCAGCCCCCGGCCCCTCACCATGGTTCCAGCCCGGTTTCGGTACCTCCAACCTGCGGCACAAACAAACCAAGATGGTGTCARCTCAATCCCCGGCCCATCGGGATCCCCCCGCCCGCCATCGGGCTCCCCCTCGCCCCCTCCTCCYCTCCGTTCTMCCCCGGGGCTGCCCGGYGCTGCGAGGCCGCGGATGGCGGCGGATCCCCCCGGGCCCCCCGGCCCCCCCGGCCGCCATCGCTCACCCGCAGCCGCTGCGCACAGACCGGAAATGAGCGCGGCACTTCCGCGTCCGAGCCTTTACATCCTACGGCGCGGGCGGCGGACAAAAAGCGGCGGATCGCGACCGGGACCCGACTCGCCGTGAACGGAGCGGGGCTCCGCTCCCGGTGCCGGCGGGGAAAGTGCCGAGGGGATTTTGGGCACCTCCAGCCTCCCAAAGCCACCCGGGCACGGCTGAAAATGGGGAATAGGGCTGTCTAGCCGGGCTGCTTGCGGTTTCCCGAGCTTCAGAATGTCCCGGGAGGATGATCCATCTACAATTCCATCTCAGCGCGAGGAACCGAGGGAGATGCTGGGGCTCCGTGGCCCGACTAAAGCTGTAATGGACCCGTTTTGCCACAAGAGAGAGCCTCAATCCCGCTGAAAACCTCAAAGCCATCCAAGCCACCCCCAAACCCTGGGCAGAATCCTGGGGATGGGTGGCAGGGAGGAGGGACCCCATTCTGTCACTGTCCTGYGCSTCCCCTGTCCCCCATCCCCATCCTGCCAAGCCCTAAGAGGGGCTGGACCGGTTTTGGGGGTGCTGGGATGCTCCTAAGGGATACTGGATGGGGGTCACGATCTCCCCAGTTTCTCCCAGTATCACCCCAAGCCCCAGTTACTGGGCTGGAACCCGCAGCTCCCACCCAGGAGATGATTTTGGGGTGGGACCCTTCTCCCTCGCCACCAAACGAGCTTTTTAATTGTTTGATTTACTTATCTCCTCTCTGATGGGCTGATCTACTCCGCTGCCTTTTAATTGCTCCCAAACTTGAGCGGTTTTTCATGTTTTAAGGAATGCTGAATGGTGTAATTAAACCCCTGGCAGCGTAAATCAGCRGCGCGGGAGTACGACAGCCCCGAATTAAAGCTTTTGGCATAACAATAAAACTAAACTGGCATGAAAAGTGCCCGTTTTGGCACCAGCGCTGAATGCTGATGCTGAGAGGAATTGAGGCACGGTCCAGGCACCCTAAAATCTSCGAGTTTTCATCACGGGATCATGGAATGGTTCGGTTGGGAAGGACCTTAAGGCTCATCGTGTTCCACCCTCCCTGCCACGTCCCTGGGAGGGTCCAAGGCCAGGCTGGACGGGATTTGGAGCAGCTCAGGACAGTGGGAGATGTCCCTGCCCACAGCAGGGGGTGGGATGGGATGAATTTAAGGTCCCTTCGCCCCCCAAACCATTCCATGATTCTCTGATCCCTTCATTTACATCGTTAATGAAGTTTTGAAATTACACTGAGGGTCACCGCCGGTGGCTCTGAGCCATTGACCACGACCCTSTGGATGTGACGCTCCAACCAATTCCTTACCCATCCACAATTTACCCATTTTTGTCCCAAAACGCAGCTTGGGAGCAGAGGAAGGGGCTGGGTGTGGGTCAGGGGGTGCCTGCCCCCCCTCCCCTGCACCCCCAGAGCAGCTTCACTCCCACCCWTCCCCGGGAATGGAATCACTTTTCCTTTATTAATAATATTTAAAGCCGAGTGGGTGCCTAAATCAACAAAAATAATTCATGAGAGTCATTAGCTCCTCAAAGTCGGGCTCTTTTTACGACCGACTTTAAATTAAAAAAAAGAAAATTAAAAAATAAAAAAAAAATCCCAACCCCAAACCCCACCACGTTCGGAATCCGCAGCTTTTCCAAGACATCAAATGCGTTTCCTGCCGCCTCCCCCCGGCCCGGCTCCGCTGCTGGAGGAAATTCAATTAACGGCCTTAATTCACCCTCCGACTGCCGCTTTTAGATTAAAAAAATCCTTCGGATTCTGCTCGGGAAGCGCCGTGAAGGGATCAGGGGGGGTTTAATCTCGTGGTTTGGGGGTGCTGTGAATCCCCTCGGGGTGGGGTTTGGTGGACAGGTCAGTGAGGACCCTCCCCCTGCTTCGAGTGGCTGGGATGTGGCAGATGGGGCTGGGCATCCCAGTGCCCGACAGAATCCCCAAAAAAGATCTCTGAGATCTCCCAGAGATCGCCCAGTCCGAGCTGTGCCTCACCCTGTCCTTGTCCCCAACCCAGAGCACTCAGTGCCACGTCCAAACCTTCCCTGGGCACTCCAAACCTCCCCTGCCGATGCCTGGCCACCTTTTCCACGCAGAAATTCCTCCTGAATTCTTCCTGCCGTGTGTTCCAGGCGTGCGCAGGGAGCAGCGTGTCCCCACACCGGTGCCAGTGTCACCACCCAGTCCCCGTGTCCCTCGGAGCAGTGACAGTGCCGGGAGGAGCTGGCAGAGGGAACAGGAGACATTCGCCGGAGATTCCCCCGTTCAGAGCACAGACTGCAGCAGGGATTGATTTCTCCTCCTTCCAGTTTTCTGGAATTTCTCCCCCCAGTGCAGAGCAGAAAGGTGGATTGCCCACTCTGCCGTGTGCTGGAGCATTTCCCATTACCAGGAGCAGGAATCTCTCCCTATTTCCTTCTTTTTCCCCTTTCTCTCTCATTTCCCTCCTCGCTCCCATTTCCACGCGGGGCCCCGGGAGCCGATCAATCCTCTCCCGATGCTTCATCCCGGCTCGCTCCGAGCATTCATGGGCGATTTGGGGCCAGAACCAGCCCATTTGGAGCTCCATCATTTCCTCTCTGTCTCTTCCCCTTTTGTTGTGTTTGTGGAGGACAAAGGCAGGCGCGGGCAGAGCAGAATCCCCAGAAACAAAGCGCCTGTTTTCATGGAAATGCCCTGGAAAGGAGGCAGCGAATTTGGGGAGGGGGGAAGGATTGTGGGGGGAGTTGTTGAGCTCAGTGTTGGCATGGCAGGGTGGCTGGAGCAGGGGAAGGAAGRATAACTGGGCTGGAAGTTTCCCCGCAGGCATCGGGCACTGTTTGAAGCTCTGCAATACTGATTTATTTTTTAATTAGGGATGGGTTGGGCCGGATCCTGCCCGGGCAGAGCATCCAGACGGGAGCCAGGAGCAGAATCCGGACGGGGAGAGGTTCCCGCTTTGCCTCCGGGTGTTTTGGGGGGCTGGGAGAGGCCGCAGCCAGGGGGTGACACCCCAATGTCACCTCCTGTCCCCCTCCAAGGGGATGTGCCCTGGCTGGGGGCGCAGGCTGGCGTGTGAGGTGCTGTGTCCTGTCCCCACGTGTCTCTCRATGTSCCCCCAATGTCCCCAAACCCCGAGGGGTCACCATTAGTGACCCAGCAATGACACCGGACACACCCAGGACCTGACAGGGTGCACGGAGACCCCCACCCATGGGTGCTGAAGGAGGGGGTGCCACAACTGGGCATCCCCAGAGTGCCCAGACAGGACTGGGACCACAGGACACAGAGCTGGCAGTGTGTGACACCGACGGGTGACACCCGCGGTGGCACTGCCGGGTGAGGACAGAGCCGCTCCCTGTCACCCCTCTCGGCTCCAGCCGAATTTGGTGTCATCCTGCAGAGGAAGATTATGGTAATTTTCCTCCCCCCTCACGCATAATTTTCCGACCGGGCTGCAGCAGCGGCTGTGGGAGAGGCTGGGTGATGGGAATGTCATCTGCGATTCCATTATCTCCTCCTGCCTCCCTGCTTTCTTTTTCCTTGTGAAACCTTCATCAAAATCTGTCGATCTAATTAGGACAATTACAGCGCGAGGACAGCTGAAACCTGCCCAGCGCTGCTGTGGAGAGAGCGGGGACCCGGGTTTGGGGAGGTTTTGAAGGTTTTTGGGGATTGCTTTGGCTCTGAAGGGGATGGATGGGATTGGGGGGTCCCAGCCCCACGTCCTGCTTTCCTGGTTTTGGGGTGCACGACCCGAAGGGGATGGAAGTGGCCTCAGAGATGTCCCCATGGCTGTGTCACCGTTGCTCCTGCCAGGCGACACGGAGGCTGCACGTGCTGGTGACAGCTCCGTGTCCCACCCTGCTGGCTCTCACCGCCTGGAGAGGTCTCAGCACCTCTCTGGGGGCAGCTGCCACCCCTGCCCGTGGCACAGGCTGTCCCCCATCCCCGGGGGTCCCGGCAGTGCCGCTCGGCGAGCGGACCCCGTGCTCTGCAGCTCCCCGATCCTCATTGTTATTCCGCGGCCGCGCCGCGGCAGCTGGCTGGATGGCAGCGGRGTGACAGCGGTGACAGGTAACGCCAGCCGCGGCGACGGCGGCAGCAGGCGGCTTGGCAGCCGGGCCTCAGCCCCGCTGCGCTCCGGATCGGTGTCTCCAGCCCGGGATGTGCCGCGGGAGGGTTGGGAGAGCCCCGGGATGGGTGGGTGATGCTCCAGGGCGCGCAGCCGTGCCCGCCCCTCTGGGGATCCTCCAACCGCGGGGACGGCGACAGCGAGGGCACAGCTCTGCCTGGGACCAGATCCGTGTCCCCGCGGTGGAATAAACCGTGGGAGGGTGGGGAGAGCCCCGGGGGTGGATGTGGCACCATCCAGGCCCCTGAGCTCTGCGGTGGGAGCAGCAATGTCACCCTGGGGACACCCTCCAGCAGCCRCGGGGACGGCGRCAGCGAGGGCACAGCTCTGCCTGGGACCAGATCCGTGTCCCCACGCTGGGATGTGCCACTGGAGGACAGGGACAGCCCCCGGGGATGCTCCAGGGCCCTGAGCTCTGCTGTGGTGCRGCGATGCTCACCCCGGGGTGCTGARGATGCTCCGAGCAGGGAAYTGGGGATCAGCCACMCCAACACGGGGACAAAAGGCCAGGCGGGGACATTGTGTGACCCTGCACCCATCCCGGGGGGGGCGGAGGGGGAGGGACACGGCGGGCAGAGCCGGCTGCACGGGCAATTAAGGGAAGTGCCAATTGTCAGCGCCGGTGATTAACGCTGCTCCAAATCCGCATGAATATTAACGGCCGACACGGCCCAGGCTCCCGCGCCATGAATTCTGGATGAATCTTAAGATAAATCGTTTGGATAACTTAGCGGCAGCTGTACTCCCTCGCCACCCACTGCCTCCCAAAATCAGCTCACGTCAGGCGAGAGGAGCCGGCACGGACCAGGGGCGGCCGTCGGGAATCGCTGCTCGGGGCTGGAGCGTGGGGATGCGAGCGGGGGAGAGCGGGGTGCAGAGGAGAAGGCAAAGGTTTCTTTGCGGCTCTGGCGCGCTCCCAGGAGCTGGTGACAAATCCTGTCACTCGCCACACTGRTGTTGTCATCGCGGGGAGATATTTGCTTCGCCTCGGGGGCTCCTTCCCGGAGGGGTGGCGTTTGTCACCAGCGTTCGCGATGCAGCGCGTCCCCTCTCCCACATCGCCATCAGCAGGAGCGCATCCCGCTCCTCCAGCCCTGCCCCGAGCATCCTCAGGCACCCACAGAGATCCATCTTCCCGGTGTCCCCGAACCCGCCGGTCCCGCTCGCCATTGGCATTCCGGTCCAAATGCAGCGGAGCCGCCGCCGCCGCCGCGTCCTCGGGGGCCGGGACCTTGATTGCATCCTTGTGCTGCCATAAATCAGCCCGGGGAGCCTGGCAGCGCCAGCAGGGAATGGCAATGTCACAGGCGGGGGACAGGGGACGAGCAGCGCCGTGTCCCTGGGGTGGGACATAGGGATTGGGACCACTCTGTCACTGGGGTGGGACACAGGGACCCGGACCCCTCTGTCACTGGGATGGGGTGCAGGGATCGGGATCCCTCTGTCACTGGGGTGGGACACAGGGACCCGGACCCCTCTGTCACTGGGGTGGGATGCACATCAGCATGCCAGGAGCTTTCCCAGGAAGAGAACAGCTTTTCGCACCCAGCACCGTCACCTTGGGCACGTTTGGATCCTGTGGTGGCCAGGGATGATGATGGAGCTGGGAGCTGCCCCGATGCCCTCTGGATCCCCAGATTTGGGCAGACCATAGATGCTTCCCTTGGGAGGATCCTCTTCCTCTTCCTCTTCCTCTTCCTCTTCCTCTTCCTCTTCCTCTTCCTCTTCCTCTTCCTCTTCCTCTTCCTCTTCCTCTTCCTCTTCCTCTT